>NW_007743739.1:17384-18245 GCF_000696425.1 Galeopterus variegatus | reverse complement strand
ACAATCTTTTAGACTCCTGATGTTATTCTGCCCTCATGTCCCCACCCCAATCACAGAGCTCTTGGCTAATCACAAGCACGTGCTCAATTAATACTTCCAACTATTTGGTTGAGAATCACCAATTCAGCTTTAGTCAGTGATCCATATGATGATGACTTCTGCTTATATTGAGTTTGAAGAGTGGGAGAGAGAAGATAACAACTAAAAAGACAATAGGAAAGAGAAAAGGGGAGAGAAATAAAGGGAAAGAGAAGAAAGAAGTGAGAGGGAAACAGAATCAAGAAGAGGAGAGAAGGGGGGGGAGAGAGAGAGGGGGGGGGAGGGAAGNTGGTCATTGCCAGGCTGGGTGCAGATGTCAGGGGGGTGTGGCAAAAGCCCTCGCCCCCCACTATCCCAGTTCGGGAACCCAGGCCCTTCTTGCTGTGGCTTGGTGGTCGGTTGTCACTGGGCTGGTCACTTGTGTTTGGGGGGAGGGCATGGCCGAGGCCTGAGGAATGTTTGAAGAAATGAAGCAGAGACATGTAAATTCTTTCAGTCAAGTTTATTGAATTTACTGTGTTTTCAGCATTGTCCTAGGTAGTAACATGAGAAGAATTACAAAAGAAGATACCAACAAAGGAAAAATATACTCTATACTATATTTGTAAAAAGAAAAAGTTATTAATAATATGGAAACCAGAAAATATTAATTCTAAAATGAACTTACAAGAAACACGAGTCTTACTTGATTTTTCTCCTGGGATTGCAACCCTTCCCAGAGATCTTCAACAGCATTAAGAACATTTTGGGCATTTGCTTCAAATTGTGGAATTCTGAAATTTTAGAGCTGAAAGAGACATTAGAAATCACCTAGTGATTTAA
>NW_007743739.1:16236-17096 GCF_000696425.1 Galeopterus variegatus | reverse complement strand
AATTGTGGAATTCTGAAATTTTAGAGCTGAAAGAGACATTAGAAATCACCTAGTGATTTAATCTTCTCATCCTACAAATGAGGAAATCAGGGTTCACAGAGGGGACACTTGCCCAAATAGGAGCGTAAGTGGGACCTAATCTCATCAACCAGCTTCTGCCAGCTTCCTAGGAATGTAGGAAGGGGAGATGGCTTTTCTAGTTCTTGTGAAACAGACCCAAGGTTCCCAAACACACATTTCCCACTGCCACTGAGAGAAAACAAGATAGCCTGCTTCCTTTTCCCTATCTTAATTCCACCCTCAACTGGCCTGTGCTCATGGCACCTTTGTGATATTATGACTTTGATAGCCTCCATTTCCCTCCCAAAGCTACTCTTGATATTAAAGTTACGTGCACAAAGTACTGCAGAAAAGAAGAAATGTGGTTTGAGCTGGGCCTAGCCTCTCCTAGGTGGATATTGTACTCCCTGTGTCCTCTAAATTCCCCTGACCCTGGAATTTTACCTGCTTGAAACCCATGAGGAGGAGGTTCTGACTCCTTCTCACAAAATACATGTGTACTTAGGCCTCGGTGCTCCCCTGGCTGAAGGTGAATTCCTGACTTTATGTGTGAAATTGATTTTATGAAAAAGGATATTTTAAAAAATCTTATTCTTACCCTACTTGAATGGTTGTGTATGAAAAGAATGGAGACTAAATCATAATAAAATAATAACTCCATTTTTTTTACATTTTTAAATTGTCTTTGCAACGTTTGAGATTAAATATGATGCTCAGAGGAAGAGCCAGATTATAGCCGTGGCAGCCAGTAACCAATTTAGATTCTGCACACAGAGGCCCAGGTTGGCAGTGGTGGATTC
>NW_007743739.1:14237-15463 GCF_000696425.1 Galeopterus variegatus | reverse complement strand
TGGCAGCCAGTAACCAATTTAGATTCTGCACACAGAGGCCCAGGTTGGCAGTGGTGGATTCCAAGCTCTTTTTCAATCAGTCATGGGGAGAGATAGAGGTATCACACCCCTTAGAAATATAAAGAAGCATCTACATAAGCTAAGTTAAGAAGAATTAGGCTTTTAGGACCCTTGATTTTCTTTCTTCCTTTATTAACCCTGGAGACTGAAAGAGAAAAGTCTCCCTCTTGCCTGTAAAGCCTGGCCATGGCATGCCGTCTCTGGCTTCTGAGCCCCCTGCTCTGAGGAAGGGGGTGCTTGAGGACACCTGGGGTCCTACTATGCCTTTGGTGGGCTTAACTACTAGGGAAAGTACTTCCAATGACTAGTTCCATCCACATCTTTTATTAAAAATCCAATTCAAAGTTCACTTTTTCAAGAAAACCTTTCTTAGTTAACTTTGCCTGATTCATGGCACTCATTAAATCATGTCTTCATGCAACAAACATTTACTGAGCACCCTCCTGTATTCTAGGCACTGTGCCAGGCATTGAGGCAGTGAGGCATTGGACATGAAATTCAGTCCAATTCCTGCAACACATCCCCTGAAAGAGGAGGAAGTGACAGGCACCCACAATCTGCTGAGCACAGTAGCAGAGGGGGGTATGGACCAGAGGAGTCAGGAAAGGCTTCACAGAAGAGGTGGCACTGTGGCTTTTTGAGAGGCATTTATAGATACCTAGCTTTAATTTATTATTCTAGAAGCTCCACTTTTATTTCTCTTTTGAAAAAAAAAAGTCCTTCTATTGTATGAAACAATGAAACAAAAAGGAACACAGACACAGAGTGTTATTTAGTCCCTACTGTGTGCTGGGCATGTAGGTAGATAAAGGGTCTACCACTTCCCCGATATCTTCCCCCTTACCTGAGTTCTCTCCTCCCTTCACATATTTAAGCCCTCTTTATCTTTTCGTACCCAGCATAAATCTCCCCCTTCTCCAGGAAACCTTTTGTGACCTTTTGAACCATATTTGTTTCTCATTTCTCTGATTTTTTTAAAAGTGAATATTAAGCCAGTAACAAGGACAACAACACTATAAAATGGACCTCTGTGGGATACGAGTATGTTTAGATGAACTATTCTGTTTGATTCTCATATTCTCAATACCTATTTTCTTTTCTTTTCTCGTTCCTTCCTTCCTTCCTTCCTTCCTTCCTTCCTTCCTTCCTTCCTTCCTTCCTTCCTT
>NW_007743739.1:11422-12930 GCF_000696425.1 Galeopterus variegatus | reverse complement strand
GGGGGGGGGAGGGAAGTGGAAGGAGGAAGGAAAGAGCAGCATTCTCTGTCTCCCACTGCCAAATCCATCTTGCGCCCTTAAAGGAAGCAGGTCTGCAGAAAACCAAGCAAGTGCTACAAGGTTATGGGTAATAATTGATGTTTTTGTGGGGCCAAAGGGAAAAGGAGGGGTTGAAGATGAAAGAAGTCAGGAGGGAGATGGAAAAGTTTCAGGGTCACAGGATACATTTATCAGAAGCTTTTAAAGAAGTGTTTAAGAGCAGCTAAGCTGTTGCTATGGAAATAGGTAAAAGCTAATCCATTATCTGCAACCTCTGGATGCCACCAGCTTGCCGCTGGGGGGCATTCTGCTTTTTATTAGTATTTCTTTTTCTTTTCTCTCTTCTATTTTTTTTTCCTCACCCAAACACATCACTGGAATTATGAGAAACAAATTAATAAAAGCTGAAGGAAAGGGAATTCGACTTCTTCAGAGATTATATTAACACATGAGGGAACCTTCACCCCATGTGTCAACTCGTAAAGAGAGAGGAGATTATTTCCAGAAGATAAGAGGAAAAGAGAACAACAATATATGACCACCTGGAGGGATAAATGTCCTGTTCCTCCCAGAGCCACTCCTGTCCTTGGCTGCATTTCTGAAGTTTGTGCAAAAACCCACAGAAGGCAGCAGGTGCCTCCTGGTTTTAAAGCCAGACTGTGACCTTTGGTTGGAGACATTTAAGAGGCTTTGAAGCTTCGGGAAAGACTCGGTAGAAGCCATTTTATAAGTATAGCTCACTCCACATAAAAGCTGTGACGTAGCTCTAGCCTCACTGTAACACAAATTTATGTAAAACGAGCAGCATTCCCCAAAAGTTTATGAGATAGATTTTATTTTATTTATTTATTTATTTATTTTTCCTTTTTGTCTTTTTTCGTGTCTGGCAACCGATCGCAACCCTCAGTGTCGCGCCCGTACTGGACCGGGACCGGCAACGGGATCGCAACCCTCGGTGCTGCACCCGCACCTTGCTCAGCCAGTGGGCAGGAACCGGTCTGTATGTGGGATCCGAACCCTCGGCGGGAGCGCCGCCGCGCTCCCAAGCGGCGCACTGTAGCAGTGCACCACTGGGCTGGCCCTATGAGATAGATTTTAATTAATTTATACTTTATATGTGTATATTCGTAGCAAATGCTAAGACGTCAAGCCAATACTACTATTATTCCGTGACCTCCCTGACAGTCTTGCCTCTGCACCATTTCCTAGGTAACAGCAGTCTCTACTGCGATTCGGGGTCACTAACTGTGACTCCGCACAGACCCCAAATGATGGTCTAAAAATCTAGTACCTTTTTCCTCTCACCCCAATACCGAATCATTCATTTGTGTCCTCTGCTTGCCCAAACCTAGAGCATGGAAGTGGGTTTAGTCTTCTCTTGACTTCTCAATTCCAACACCCAAGGTCATTACACCTTGGCAGTGTTCACTGTCTAACATGACTTGCATTGCAACATTTCTCTTTATCTC
>NW_007743739.1:9114-11073 GCF_000696425.1 Galeopterus variegatus | reverse complement strand
TTACACCTTGGCAGTGTTCACTGTCTAACATGACTTGCATTGCAACATTTCTCTTTATCTCTGCTACCGTGATCTTAATCGGGGCTTTTATCCTTTCTTCACTGAACTACCCCAATGACCTCCTGACCGGTTCGCCTGCCTCAGGATTCCTCTGTCCCATCCTCCACATTGTTGAGAGCACAGTATTTCCTAAAAAGCAGATATGACCATTGGTTGTGCTTCTTAAAATCCTTCACTGCTCATCCTCTCCTTCATAATCTCCTCAGGATGACAAAACTCCTGTCTGGCCCTGCCCGTCTCTAGACTCTCAGCTGCCTTGGTCCTGCGTGTTCCATGTGTGCCTGTCACCCCTGCTAGGCAAGGTCTTGTTAGGGCCTGGACCAGTGCCTGGGAAAGCAGGCCCTCAATAAATGCTTATTGTTTGCCAGCAGCAAGGACTCAGTGCCTCACTGTGCTGAGCGAAGCCATTGCATATGTGGTGCTCCAATCCACAGTCTAAATTATTCAAGTTCAGGACTTCACTGTAAAATAAACTAATGCCTTATTTAACCAGTCCTGTGAATTTAAATTCTGAATCACGAGCTCACTTAGAAACCAACATAACTGCTAAACACCACCTGTAACTCAGTGGTCAACGACAGCACGGGCGAGCACGGCTGCGGGAGGACAAGTAAACGTATTGACGTTAACATTTAAAACAAATTAGGATCCATTATGCAGCAGATTTACCTTTTCAGTTGAAATTGCTGGGCTGTAGAGCTACTAGCCCAGTGCCCCTGCAGCCACATCCTCAGCAATTCTTTGACAGAAATGGAGTTACAAAAGGTCCACACTTGGCTTAGACAAAACTGAAGGCTTCTGGGGTTCAAGAGAATTTTTGGAGGAGTTTGCAGTATATTTTCTTTCCCCCCAATCACACATGAACTGAAAGCACTGACTGGGTAGAGTGAGAGAAGAATGTATTTGGGTTATAATCTGTGTTCTTGTCTGAGAACAGATAAATAACACTCAAAAATCAGGGCCTAGCAACACTGGTCCCTCAAAATTAAAGAACTGAAGCACTAGAAATTGATGTTTTAAAAAGGGCAAGGTCCTGTAATTACTTACAGCTTCTAGAAAAATGATGGGTCAGATAGTAGGAGCATATAGATCTTCTGTAAAACACCATTTGGAAACTAGGGCTCTCGGAAAAAAGGAAAGCGAGAGTGAAAAAAATCAGGAGTAGAACTCTGGGGATTCATTTTGTTGGAGTTTGGGTGGCTGCAAGGACAGTGGCTCCTGACACTTTTGTGACTAAGAGGGAATCTGTAGAGGAAATTGAAGAAATGTCCTTCCCACTAGTCCAGGACAACTAAAAACAAGCTCTGGTTAGAACTGAAAAGCAGAACTGGAATTCATGGTGAAAACTGGAACTGCATGCTTATTCTATGCCTAATATATACACACGGTACATCTCAAGATTCTGCTGTCTGTTTAATAGCCCAGTGTGTGAAGACATAATAAGGGAGAAATAAGGAGGAGAGTATAATTAAGGAAAAACAAACTCTATGAAGCAGAAGCATCTCACGTGGGTGAGTCCTGGCAGGAAGATATCTAAGCAGAAAGAATGCTGTCTGGGAGACCTTTAGGTTGGGGGCATATTTCATCATAGGGCTAATAATTCAACTCAGTCTGAGCAAATTTAAACAAATTGGCTAACATTAAAACAGGAAACAGGCAAAGCTCAAATGCCACCAGTGATGGCCCCAGACACTAGAAATGCCTTCTAGAACATCCAAATGTGCACTGAGCTCAGCAAGTGGATAGAGAGGTCAGTAAGATGCTAATAGGCAAGGTCACCCTGTGAACCATACTCTGTGCTAGATTCACTGCTGCTTTTCAGCGGTACGTGGAAAGTGCCTACCTCTCCTTCTCAGTGGCAAACAGCCCTCCTTTTGTTGGCCATGACTATTTTTTTTT
>NW_007743739.1:6903-8370 GCF_000696425.1 Galeopterus variegatus | reverse complement strand
TTTTTTTTTCTGTTTATTAGGATAAATGCTTACGCACATTATTACTTTGAATCATTGCAACACCCCTCTGAGAGAGATATATGCTGTCACCCTACCCTCATCCTAGAGCTGAAGCTTATGCAGCTAGTCAATTGCAGACTCAGGCTCTGCAGCCAGGAAGTTGACCTCAAAGCATGTGCATGTTAGCACTCTGTTGTGCTGTGATGTTTAGAGGATAAAAATCATGTTAAATTTGCAGCTGTGAGAATGAGTGGGGGGTGTGTGCATGTGTGTGTATTTGGGAAGCGCCAGACACATCCCTCATGTCTCTAGGTCAGTTGTTATTGACTCTCAAAATTCACCTTTTCTTTGGGGAGAAACTGTTTAATGGGGATGGGGGTTTACACTGGAGTTATGGAAATGTTTTAGAACTAGACAGGTGGAGGTTGCACAATATTGTGATTGTACTAAATGCTACTGAATTGTTCACTTTAAAATAGTTAGTTTTATGTTGTGTGCATTTCACCTCAATAAACTATGTTTTTCTACAATTCACCTTCTCTGAAGTTCTTCCATGATTAGACTCATTTGATTGAGGAATTTTTTTTTCAGTGCCCACTTATCCTCTAAGAAGGGAATCTGCAAAAGCCATTTTTACACATTTATTTTAAAGCTCTGAAATACTATTGTCAGCTTTTGCATTATGATAAAACTTCACTGATTTGACATTTTCTGAATCAGTGAAAACTTTTTGGTGGAGGTGGAGGAGATGTTGCAGGATTTACTTCCAAAATGCTGATTGTGTCCCAAAATGCTGCTGCCTCCAGACAGCAATGCCCTAGGTGGGCAAATTCAGATGACCACACTATAGCCAGCTACTACCACGTAAAGAGGGAGATTCACAATATCGAATTTTTTAGGAATATCAACTCACTGATTCCTTCTATGGATGAGGAAACTGAGGCTGAGGGGCATTAAGCACTTATCCAAAATCACACATAAAGTTGATGGTCCAGGTCATTGAAGCCAGCTTTCCTGACTGATTCCTAGTCAAGGGTTCTCTTGACCTAACACACTGACTGTTGTGGTCCTTGGTTTTTAAGCAATAAAGTGTCCAAGAGCCAAGGTACTCTCCTTTCTTCCTTGACTATCTAATAAAATGAGATGCTCAAAGGCAAAGCTCTTGCTGACTTGGCACTTGACAGTGCCTGAACACTTCCAAGAGTATCTCAAACCACGCTGGAGACCCACCCCCTTCAGGAACAGAGTTTGCGTTAGCATCACCTTGAAAGACTAGGCATGCTTTGGTGATTCTTCCTAGACTGTCAATTCTCTGCAGGCAGAAGCCAAATCTCTTATTTCTTCTCAATTTCTCCACAATTTTTCTTGTGGAAAAGGGGCTCAGTAAATGTTGTTCACTGATGGACTAATGAAGGTTGCCATTTCAGGAGCACAGTCTAAAGTGATTACACTGAGGAAGCAATTCCA
>NW_007743739.1:0-6762 GCF_000696425.1 Galeopterus variegatus | reverse complement strand
TAATGAAGGTTGCCATTTCAGGAGCACAGTCTAAAGTGATTACACTGAGGAAGCAATTCCACTGTACCTGCTAAGGTTCCCTAATGAGTGTTGTGGGCACTTAGAAAGTAGGCTTCTGAAATGACATTACGTGAAGGCACCCCCTTCAGGAACAGAGTTTGCGTTAGCATCACCTTGAAAGACTAGGCATGCTTTGGTGATTCTTCCTAGACTGTCAACTCTCTGCAGGCAGAAGCCAAATCTCTTATTTCTTCTCAATTTCTCCACAATTTTTCTTGTGGAAAAGGGGCTCAGTAAATGTTGTTCACTGATGGACTAATGAAGGTTGCCATTTCAGGAGCACAGTCTAAAGTGATTACACTGAGGAAGCAATTCCATTGTACCTGCTAAGGTTCCCTAATGAGTGTTGTGGGCACTTAGAAAGTAGGCTTCTGAAATGACATTACGTGAAGGCGTGCATCTGCGCTCCTGAGGGAGCTTTCCCCTGTGTGCAGGCATTATGCACTCAACAATGTTTTTAAAAAGCAGCAATTCTGTTCTCTGTGTTTTATATGCTGCATTAAACATGCTAGGAAAGCTCAGTGGGTTTAACAGTCCTGATGACCGGACAAAGTCAATGGGATGTAGTAGACAAAACATAACTCAGAGACAAAAGACTACGCTTCTGCCTCTTCCACTTCTTCTTAGCAGGGTCCTGGACATGCCACTCATTACTGCAGACCTGTAAAGGAGAACGATGCCAGCCAATCTTACCATGTAATATTGTGGTGAGATTCCAACAAGAGAGGTGAGTAAAAGTGTTTTAAAAACTGTAAAATTATTTTGTTATTGAATAATCAACAGCATCTCCACGATCTGTCAAAACTTCCACCCTTAAAACGCAGAAATGGAAAGCATCATTTAGGCATGTACCACCAAACTTTTCTGCCTCATAGGAACCTCTCTATTATCTTGTCCTTCTCATTCCAGATCCTACCCTAACCCATGTATCCCCTTGTTCAGTGTGGTCAGTACTTCAAAAACATACATGCTCATGCTCAGCTTCTCAACTTTGGCTACTTCTCTGATAGATGCCTTTAAAATCTGCTGGTGACTTCATAGCAATTCCCACACCTGGATCAAGATCTGGCTACTCATTGCTCTTGAATGTTAATTTAGAAATTATGTACAGTATACTCACTTCCACCCCCAAATCTGACCTTCTCCCAACCCTCAGTGCTTACACACCTTCACTGCATTGATGGAACCTACAGGAAGCCACATCTTCAATGCCCACTCACAAATTCCTGCCCCAGCCCCTTCCCTGCTCAGGCCCTCACCTGGGCTCAACCCTAATCTGGCTTGATACTGACTACTGCATAAGGAAATTTTCTGGTGTTCTCTAAACCACCCCAATGGCTGGGACTGACGTTTCTCAGCACACGAGCAGCTCTGTTTGCATTTAATTCCCTAGTTATGTAGAAAATCAGGGTGTCTCCCACTTTTATTTACTTGATCACATTGCCTAGACATGTTCAACCACCCTGTTTCCTAACATCTCTCATTGATCTTTGTCTGATTAACATACAAATTATAAGTCCCCCGTATTTACAAAGCACTGCAGGTGATATAATCTGGCAGGGGAGAAATACAAAGATATATGTGAATAATTTGGAGCAATAAACTAGAAACCTTTTCTTTTTCTTTGTTTAATCCTTTGGTGAAGTACGAGGGTCTGAATTCAGATTACACCATTGGTAATATATAACTAAGGAAGCTAGAGATGTCTAATGTAGGGCTTGAGATTTAATCAGGTTGTCCTTGTGAACACGACATAGAGAAGGAAGGTGCTGGATCCCTACTTGTTGTAACCTCCGTTCCCTCGGCATGGCTCTTTTTACAGGTGTTTTGCCCTGAATCACCCCAGTAGTACATCAAGAGAGGTGAACAGCTAGAAAATGCTCCTTGTTAATAGACCACCTCACTGGGTTAAAATGTTCCAAATTATCACAGACTTCTAAGATACATTTTCACACTTGAAAATGTGTGAAATGTCACAAACTAGATATTCAATTTATGTCAACAATTTTTCGTTGAGAGGCCACTTTGTTCCAGGCATTGTGACAACGTTGGGTGACACAATGGTGAGAAGCACAACCCACCCACAGCTCACAGGCTGCTGCCCATGCTGTGCTTCTGTTCACTGCCGTGAGGTGTTCCTGGGAATCTGGAGACAGGTGCTGTGGAAGCTCACTGGAGGGAATCTTAGACTCTACCCCATCTTAGAATATCAGGGGAACATTTCCTGGAAATAAAGCCATGTCTCAGTCAAGATGCAACAATAAGTAGGCACCAGAGGAGTGAAACTGGGATAGTGCTAGAGGACACTGTGTGAAGACAGCACTCCAGGTACGAGACCAGCATATACAAAACCCAGGGGAAAGAGGGCAGGGTGCATACAGCTGCAACGTCAGTCAGGATTCTTTTACTGGTAGGAGACTACTGGAGCAAGTTCAAGCAAAAAAAGCAATTTTTACCTAAGGGTATATAGGTTGATCTTACAGATCCCTAGGGCAGGAACAGAGTGGCCTCAAGACTGGTGTGGGAACAAGGAAGAGAAAGCAGCATCTCTTGCTTCAGGCCTCACCACATCATTCTACTCTCTATTTGCATAAAAGCGCCTACCACTTCCCAATTCTTAAGGTAAAAAATGACCACTGCCAACAGCAGCTGAGTAGCCAGACCCACCACTGAAAACAGCTGAAATATATTTTAGCCACGATCTCAAATTCCTTGAGAAAAGGAGTTACTGGTTTAACTGAGATCACATAGTACCTAGGGTCCACTAAACTGTGACCAGGGGATGAAGTCATATTGATCAAGCATGGTTCTCCCATTGTAACCATGCCATGGGGTGGGGGTTTGGGGAGTGATGCAGAAGGGTGGTGAATTTGTTGCAGAAGTCGAAAATGGTGAACTAGAGAGACAACTGGGTGCGCCTCCACTGTATGGAAGTGCAAGTAGTCGAATACGGTTACGACTTGTATCATAAAGATTATTATATTACTAGAGGGGGCCAGGTCATAAAAGGCTTTGAAGATTATGTTTAAAAGAATGGATTTTTATCTTGAGGGCAATAAATAATCATTTGGGGTGGGAGAGTAGGCTGGGTAATGTTTTATTTTTGTTTATTTTGATATTACAATCAGAGGTAGCCTAGATCTGATTCATCCTTTGGGAAGATCACTCTTGCTGTAGTTCAGAGATTGAATTGCAGGCAGTTGGAAAGCTTCACCCGAGATGATGGTACTGGTAACTAAGGTGCTGGCAGTGGTCCTGGTGTTGTGCAGACAGCACATATTGCTTGACTTCAGTCGTGTGTGTGCAATCCACAGACAGAAGCCTGGGAAAACGGCATCAGAATTAGCAACCATAGAGGAGTCCAACTGAGCAGTGAGAGGAAGAAATGGAGACGGAGCCCTGGACAGAATAAGAGGATCACCTTCCTTCCTCAGTCTCTCTTTCTCTCTGTTTTTCAGCACTGAAAGGTATATTGCATAGGTGTGCAAATGCCAAGAGATACGGATGGATACAAAACCTAAAAGTAACAGCATTCATCAAATAATTTCACAGCCAAATACTTACCCTCAGGAAATAATAAGTGGCATGCACTAAGTTCCTCATTCAAGCTTGTTTATTGTCATGTTATTAACAAGAGGAAAAAAAAAAACCCAGAAGTAACCTATTTTTCCAGTGTTTAGGGACTCATCTAATGAATCATCTCCATAGTGTAGAATACTCTACAGCTGTACTGGGCTGAATACTGCTCTCCCCAAATTCATGTCCACCCAGAACCTCAGTATGTGACCTTATTTGGAAACAAGGTCTTTGCAGATGTAAGCATACTGGATTAGGGTAGGTCCTAATCCAATGACTGGTGTCCTTATGAGAATAAGGAATGTGAACACAGAGACATGCACAGAGGGGAGACCGCCACGGGAAGTCTAAGGCAGAGATGGGAGTGAGACACCGCGAGCCAAAGGATGCCAAGGACCGCCTGCCACTGCCAGAAGCCAGGAGGATGCGAGGAAAGATTCTTTCCTAGAGGCTTCAGAGACAGAATGGCACTGCCAGCACCCTGACTAGTTTCTAATTTTAATTTTAATTTACATATTGTAATTGTACATAGTTCTGGGGACATTTGGTGTTTTGATACATATATAGGTTGTATAATAATTAGGTGAGGGTAGTTACCGTATCAGTCACTTCATGCATTTATCATTTCTTGGTGGCAAAGCATTTGAAAGCCTCTCATCTAGCTATTACATGATATACAAAATTTAAGCGTTAACCATAGTCACCCCACTGTGCAGTAGGACACCAGAACTTATACCTCCTATTTAATTGTAACTTTGTACCTGTTGGCCAGACTCTTCCTGTTTTCCCTGTAACTAGTGTTCTATTCTCTGCCTCTATGATATCAGGTTTTTCTCCTAGATTCCACATATGAATGAGGTCAGGTGGTATTAGTCATTCTGTGCCTGACTTACTTCACTTAACGTAATGTCCTCCAAGTCTATCCACGTTGCCACAAATGACAGGGTTGCATTCCTTTTTATGTCTGAATGGTATTCCGTTGTGGATGTAGACCACATCTTTTTACCCACTCATCCGTTGCTGGACACTTAGATCGATTCCATATCTTGGCTTTTGCAAATTGTGCTGCAATAAACACGGGAGTGCAGATATCTCTTCAACATACTGACTTCATTTGCTTTGGGGATATACCCAGTAGTGGGATTGCTCTAAAAATAGAGCAAATGGTAGCTCTATTTTTAATTTTTTGAGAAACCTCTATACTGTTTTCCACAATGGCTGCACTAGTTTACACTCCCACCGACAGTGTACAAGTGTTCCCTTTTCTCCACATCCTTGACAACACTTGTTTTCTTTTGTCTTTTTGAAAACAGCCATTCTAACCAGAGTGAGATGATACCTCATTGTGGTTTTGATTTGCATTTCCCTGATGATTAGTGATGCTGAGCATTTTTTTTCCCATGTCTGTCGGCCATTTGTATGTCTTCTTTTGAGAAGTGTCTATTTAGATCCTTTGCCCATTTCTCAGTTGAGTTATTTGGTTTTTTGCTCTTAAGTTTCTTATATATTCTTGATATTAACCCCTTGTCAGATGTATAGTTGGCAAATATTTTCTCCCATTCTATAGGTTGTCTCTTCCATTAACAGTTTCCTTTGATGTGCAGAAGCTTTTTAGTTTGATGTAATCCCACATGTCTATTTTTGCTTTTATTTGCATGTATTTTTGAAGTCTTATTTTTAAAATTCTTGCCCAGCCCCATGTCATGGATCATTTCCCCTATGTTTTCTTCTAGTAGTTTCGTAGTTTCAGGCTTTATGTTTAATTGTTAATCTGTTTTGATTTGATTTTTGTATATGATGAGAGGTAGTGGTTACTCTCATTCTTCTGCCTGGGGACATCCAGGTTTCCTAGCAGCACTTACTGAAGAGATTGTCTTTTCCACAATGTGTATTCTTGGCACCTTTGTCAAATATCAGTTGGCTGTAGGTGCATGAATTTATTTCTGGGCTCTCTATTCTGTTCCATTGGTCTACGTGTCTGTTTTTATGTTAGTACCATGCAGTTTTGGTTATAAGTTTTGTAATACAACACCTTGATTTTTACTTAATTAAAATTCATTTATTAGAAAAGAAATCAGTAATATATAAAAATTCTATGGTCATTGAAAATATATAGATTTTCATCCACAGCAGAGGGAGTAAAGAAATCTGATATGATACATAAAAATATTTTTTTTAAATTTTTATTTTGTCAATATACAAAGTATATGATTATTATGGCCCTTCACCGACACCTCCCNGGTTTTGATTTGCATTTCCCTGATGATTAGTGATGCTGAGCATTTTTTTTCCCATGTCTGTTGGCCATTTGTATGTCTTCTTTTGAGAAGTGTCTATTTAGATCCTTTGCCCATTTCTCAGTTGAGTTATTTGGTTTTTTGCTCTTAAGTTGCTTATATATTCTTGATATTAACCCCTTGTCAGATGTATAGTTGGCAAATATTTTCTCCCATTCTATAGGTTGTCTCTTCCATTAACAGTTTCCTTAGATGTGCAGAAGCTTTTTAGTTTGATGTAATCCCACATGTCTATTTTTGCTTTTATTTGCATGTATTTTTGAAGTCTTATTTTTAAAATCCTTGCCCAGCCCCATGTCATGGATCATTTCCCCTATGTTTTCTTCTAGTAGTTTCGTAGTTTCAGGCTTTATGTTTAATTGTTAATCTGTTTTGAGTTGATTTTTGTATATGATGAGAGGTAGTGGTTACTCTCATTCTTCTGCATGGGGACATCCAGGTTTCCTAGCAGCACTTAGTGAAGAGATTGTCTTTTCCACAATGTGTATTCTTGGCACCTTTGTCAAATATCAGTTGGCTGTAGGTGCATGAATTTATTTCTGGGCTCTCTATTCTGTTCCATTGGTCTACGTGTCTGTTTTTATGTTAGTACCATGCAGTTTTGGTTATAAGTTTTGTAATACAACACCTTGATTTTTACTTAATTAAAATTCATTTATTAGAAAAGAAATCAGTAAGATATAAAAATTCTATGGTCATTGAAAAGATATAGATTTTCATCCACAGCAGAGGGAGTAAAGAAATCTGATATGATACATAAAAATATTTTTTTTAATTTTTATTTTGTCAATATACAAAGTATATGATTATTATGGCCCTTCACCGACAC
>NW_007743738.1:22473-24311 GCF_000696425.1 Galeopterus variegatus | reverse complement strand
AAGAATCCCAGTTAGAGAAGGCACTTCTAGAAAGAACATAAGGAATAGTAATGAGGTCAGAATAGGAAAGAGTAGGGAAAAAGAGTGAGATGTGTACAGAGATTTAACAGGGATTAGATAATTCATCCTTTAAATGTTTACTTTTTGAATACATTTGCCTTAACTCTCAATGAGTCATGATGATGACCTGAAAGCTGGATCTTCACCCTTCTTCAGTATGTTCAGTGTGTGTGATATGGAGGAAGAGGGTTATGCCTGGAAAATAGCCACTCAATATATATTTCACAATGATGATTCTTAAATTCACATATATTTTTATAAGCGTAGGAGGTTGTGGTAGTGATCAGATGTCTGGTGAATGTGACTTTAAAATATAAATTGTTTTATGTGAAATAACCTTAATGCTGCTATATATATATATATACATATATATATATTTTTTTTTTTCTTCAGGGATGCAGGTATTTGAGAATTACATCAGATAAAAGTGATTAATTTTAAGTGTTTATTTGTGACCTCAAGAGAATGGGGCAATAGGTAGTCTCTAGGGTTCATATCTCCAAGGTGGTAACTATAGATTTAAGAACGCACACATAACTCTCAATGAGGAGAGGCCCTCCATTTTCCATCAGCAGGTTTGTGTTAAGATTCTAAAGACAGAAAGATATTAATTTCCATCTAGAGAACAAATTGGGAGGAAGGAATCTTACCTTTTAGAGCTGTACTTTGAGAAATATAATTGAGTGTGTAAGGAACAGAAACTGCACTTTTTCTAAGAACTCTGTATTAGACAGCCTGGCTTAGCTAAGCTTCTCAATAACAGTCCCAGGAAAACAGGTACCCAAGGTGGGGAAATAGATGAGCTCTGAGAAGTTTGGGAGTGTGTATTTTCTTATGTCTGTTAATTTTTGGAGAAATAGTCAGGATAGAATATATGGGAATATAAGTAAAAAGAAATAAACAAGGACTGAATAGACTCTACAGTAAAAAATAAATAAATAAAAGAGACCAGCTTTAGTGAAGACTATAAAACAGGAAACAACTGACCCCTGAGAGCAGTAATAACAACCAAGTTGGAACAAACAAACATAAAAACTACAGGGTAAATTTCAGCAATCATATTTTCCAGACTCAAAGATATAGAAAATTTTAGTTCACTGTTATGACAGCATTTGGGACATAAGATCCATTAAAATAAATTTAACATTAGCTTAAATTTTTTTTAAAAAGTGAAATGTTCGATTAAGGAAAAAAATCATACTCATGAGTACAGGAAAAGGTAGGGTGACTGCATATTATCTGACATCTTTAAGGACAGACCATCTGGAAACTATTTCTTGGGCTGTGTGATGAGAGTTAATCTTGTCAGAAATGACAGGACAAGAGATTCCTGGTATGGTAGAATCTGAGAGGTTTTAGACACAGATTAGCAAAATATAATGATTCTTTGTTTCAGTTTTCTCGGAGATGTCTCCGTAGTGCCATCAAGTTTTTAATCCTTCTCCTTTACAGGTAACAGGGGCAGAATGAATAACGTAGGTAACTAGAAGGGAGAGAGAAGATAGAGACCTAGGCAAAGGAAGTTTCTAGGTCAGAGTCTTTTACTATATTCAGTAATTCCAGGTGAGAAAGTTGTCCTAAATTCTGTTCTTGTGAATTTCATATTGATGTTGCTTTCTAGTATATCTCTGTGGCGCAAATCCTGTCATTGGAATATTTCCCTTAGATTTAGAGTGTCTTGTTTGCTCACAAATTGGGAGTATGATTATTAATAAAGAAACAGGATCAGGGTTTGGTGTAGAGGAATAGATAGATGCATAGCTAGGAATCTGAGGATC
>NW_007743738.1:18884-21713 GCF_000696425.1 Galeopterus variegatus | reverse complement strand
TGTGTGTGTGTGTGTGTATGTATGTGTGTGAATTGATTCATTCACCTTTAGCTCCCTCCAATAAGTGAAAACATGTGGTATTTCTTTTTCACTGCCTGACTCGTTTCATCAAGTGCCTTCAGGAATTGTGAATTTGCTGAGTCATAGGGACGTAGATCTCATTCTTTATTTCTGTAGGTTATGTCTTTGGTTCAATAAAATGGTATATTCAAAGCAAATAAATCATTAATAAAATTGTGTAAAGTAATTCATTTTAAATAATAATACATTTTTGATGTAATATGGCTTCAGAAGACATGCTAGTGCTAATTATATAAAGTAATATATTTATTTCTGTCTCATATGGAAATTAGAAACAGAAATAAAAAAAACACAGGGATTTGAAAAATAGAAACACCCCCTTTTTAAAGATATTTTCACTTATTTTCTGTGAGGTTTCTGATCAAGCACTCTTTATATTTACACTGGGTATTAATGATTTTCATAATGATTTACAATACATTCCAAAATTTAAAAATATTAATTCCTAAGAATAAGATTTAAAAAATAATATGGTAATGCCAATTGATGCTGTGTATTATGCAAACAATTTAAAAAGTAGTATATATTTTGTATGTATTCATACCCCAATTTTTGGCAACTTACAGAATAAATGCAGTGAAACTAAATACTAACTTATTGTATATTTCATGTAAAATTTACATTATTATTAACTTAAAATTGGATTTGCTAAATTTATTGATTTTTATCTGTTTTGCTTATATTTTTTAAATATATGAATGAATGCTCATAAAGTAGTTGTTGAACTCCAAATCCCAAAGTATATAACAACGTTCACAATATTATTTATTGAGAATTTTTTCCTTCCCTCCTGAAATGTAATATTTCATCAACATATAAGCATTCCTAAGTAAATTGCATTGTTAACATTCATCTTTCAAGACCCTGTGCGGTGAAAATGGACACAGAATGGTCAGGCTTCCTCACCTCCTATCCGTCTTAGCATGACTCAGCATGTCTGGTGTAAATACTTTATGTAAGAGTGGTATAACTGCATGTGTGCCCATGTGTTCCTTGATTATCTGACTCTAGTATAAAAAGACAATGGCTCTAGTCCACTGGGGGCTGAGCGCACACCAAAATAAAGCATGTCGACCTTGCCAATGGCTCCCAGAATCTTTTTCCAACTACCTAGCTCATGACCTGCCCAGGACATGTTGAAGGGTTTTTGACCCAGCCTGACACCCTGAATAATATGTATAGTCCTCACCCCAACTTCTTTAATGAAGGGTATGGTTATATTGTTTTATAATGCAATTTAACAGTTGAAACACAAATTTATCTGACAGACCCAGTGGTGCTATGCAAGAAAGTAACATAAACTGCCAATCTTCTATTAGTCATTGTCACAGTAATACATGGACAGAACTATAGTATGCCTCTAGCTGGATACGGTAATTCTCAGTGTGAGGAGGGCATATTTAATCTAAAAGAAGATTCAATGTCACATTTAATGGCAACAAATTGCAGAGTTTCTTACAAATATTTTGGCATAAGTTCATCTAATGTAATATTCACACTCAAAGAAATAAATTAACTCAATCATATCAGCATTTATTCATTGCAGACTAGAAGTTTCTTTCAACAGAAAAGTCAATAACCAGCAAAATGTCTCATGTTCAGAATTTAAAGGTGAATTAAACATGTCAATAAGTAGACCAAATACAGGGGGAAAAATTCGTGATTAATCATTATTCTAAAATTCGCTCCAATCTGCCACATTGTTTAATTCTTTCACAGACACTTTGATGTCATGTACAATCTAACCACAGCCATTTTTGGAAATGTAGGAACTAGAGCTAGTCAGGATATTTTTGGCCTGTGACAAAACACACTTTATGTTTCTAATATTAATAACATTGATATCAGATTTGAAGAGGAGTTTGTTGTATGTTTGTTTTATATTTCTGGGTAACTGTGTGATGATATTTAGTTAAAGAATATACAGAACAAACAAGCAGACAAACAACACTACAGGTTCTGTTGCAGATTTTGTCTATGTCACTACCAGTGATCTGAGACAAATCCACCTAAACTCTATGGCCTCATAATATTTATTTTGAAAAGATTTTCATAAGAATAAATCCCATTTTACTTCCAAATTAAGCTTTCTTGTAGACACGATGATCTTAGTTATACAGATGAGAATAATGATTCCAAGTCTTTGAAATATTTCTTGCCATGCCCCCTTCTTCTATGCTCACTGCCATTTCAGACTTCAAGTACTACAAGATACATCATCATTAGACGTTTTTGCAAGAAATGCACTTAGCTAATTAAACTATGTCACAATGATTTCTTTACTATTAACTGTAATATAGATATCCAATCACAGACAAATGCCAATGCTCTTCTCTAGAATTTTGTCAGGAAAAAGAAAAATTGAGTCCAAATCATCATACATGTTAAATGGAATTTACATAGCTCACTCAAGACTTCGCAATTCATGACTATTTACTCTTATTACAAAGGCCTGAGGTTGGTATAATATAAACAAAAAATCAGAAGTCTAGAAGATGAGATGTGTGATCCAGGTTCAGCTGTAGTAATAAAACATGGTCTTTAACAGTGGGCACAGTCTTACTCCTAACATGGAGAATATGAATAGAACAAGTATTTCCAATCAATGAAATAAGGCTAAGGATTTTGTGTAATGCTACTTACATATGTATCCATTCCTGAGTAGAAACAGAACTACGTGGGGAGAACACCCCAGAGAAAGAGAAATTGTTCCAGAACTCCAGGAATGCTGTCTAGTAAGAGGGAAAG
>NW_007743738.1:17060-18516 GCF_000696425.1 Galeopterus variegatus | reverse complement strand
AGGAGTCAGAGAATGTTTTATGACAACATTGTTTTGATGGATGAATGAGGTGAATGGTAACTTAAAGAGGCACAGTTTGATGAGACATTACCTAATGTGAGCATATGTAGAACATGATAAATGGATGATAGACATATAGGTAAACATATATTGATGGTTATGGAGACTGAAATTTGTAGAGAAAATAGAAGGAATAAGTACATCTGGTAGAGAAGCCCTTTTTAGAAATGTTGTTAGTGTGAAAAGGGGCAGTTAAAATTTGCAAAAACGAGAAGCATGGTAGATGTAAGAAATACTTTTTGAGTACTTATAAAAGATAACTATTGTTATGATTTGTCATTATACAAAAAGAGAATTTATTACCAGCAGACATGCACTACCAGAAATGTTAAAATAAGCTATCCAGGTAGAAGAAGATGATACAACGTAGAAACTTAAAGGTACACAAAGAAACATAGAACACTGTCAATTACATCAATGGTATAAATTTAAAATTCATATTTCTTACTTTTAATTTCTCTAAAAAACATCTGAATCCAAAGCAATGAGAAAGCATCGCTTAAGAAGGAAAATCAAAAGCAATGAGAAAGCATCTATAGAGTCTATAAATTGTACAAGAATAGCATGATGTATAAGAGAGGACATAGAATTTTACTCTTTATGAACCATCGTAGAGAAATAATTTATTAAATAAGTATATTGTAAACTACTNTAATATTTATTTTGAAAAGACTTTCATAAGAATAAATCCAATTTTACTTCCAAATTAAGCTTTCATGTAGACACGATGATCTTACTTATACGGATGAGAATAATGTTTCCAAGTCTTTGAAATATTTCTTGTCATGCCCCCTTCTTCTATGCTCACTGCCATTTCAGACTTCAACTACTACAAGATTCATCATCACTAGATGTTTTTGCAAGAAATGCACTTAGCTAATTAAACTATGTCACAGTGATTTCTTTACTATTAACTATAATATAGATATCCAATCACAGACAAATGCCAATGCTCTTCTCTAGAATTTTGTCAGGAAAAAGAAAAATTGAGTCTAAATCATCATACATTTAAATGGAATTTACATAACTCACTCAAGACTTCCCAATTCATGACTATTTTCTCTTATTACAAAGGCCTGAGGTTGGTAAAATATAAACAAAAAAATCAGAAGGCTAGAAGATGAGATGTGTGATCCAGGTTCAGCTGTAGTAATAAGACACACTCTTTAACAGTGGGCACAGTCTTACTCCTAACATGGAGAATATGAATAGAACAAGTATTTCCAATCAATGAAATAAGGCTAAGGATTTTGTGTAATGCTACTTACATATGTATCCATTCCTGAGTAGAAACAGAAATACATGGGGAGAACACCCCAGAGAAAGAGAAATTGTTCCAGAACTCCAGGAATGCACTCTAGTAAGAGGGAAAGCCATGCAAATGTATAAACAGATA
>NW_007743738.1:9225-15746 GCF_000696425.1 Galeopterus variegatus | reverse complement strand
AGTTGCCTTTTCCACCAGCAGGTTCGTTTGCAGGTCTGAGAAAATATTTATATTATTTTTCATGCATATGGAAGATGGCTTAGGTTGGTCACTTCTTCATGGGACAATAATTTTGGGGAAATTTTGAGCCACTGAAGCCATTATGTATCTGGATATCTAGGGAACAAGAAGTGAACTCTTTCTGCAGATCTTTGTATAGCAGGCTTGGCTGAGCTGATCTCCTCTGCAACAGTGTCCTGAACAGCTCTTTCCTGAGAGTTGCAGAATAACAAGACCCTGAGAGTTTTCAGGAATATGTGTCTATTTGCTTTTGTGAGCTTCTAAAAGAGTTGTGCAAAAAAAGATAAGTATTTAATTAAAATTGAATTGAAAGAAATAAAATGAATCTTCTGGAGAAACATAGTGAATAGGACTAGGTCAATATAAGATTTTGGAGTATGCTCCTGAGGGCAAAAAGAAAAGTGAATTAAAAAAAGGAAGATATGGAGGAAGATTTTAGATAACACAGTGCTTGGATAGAAAGATAATAAAAAATTTTAATTCATATAATAATATAGTTTGGAACATAAGGAAACATGATATTTAAATTGCATGTTACTGTTAAATTGAATTTAGACAGAAGAAGCATTAAAATGTACCAAAATTAAATAAATAAGTTAGGAATTATGAAATACAGAAGTTTATCTTCCCCTCCTACCCTGCCTGAAAGGGACATTTGACCATATCTCTAGACATGTATATCTTTCACAACTTTGTGGGGTCAGCAAGACTCTCATTTAGTGGAGTAGAAGCCAGAGATGCTACTATACATGGTACAATAAACAGTGCTACTATACATGGTACAATAAAAAGACTCTCATTTAGTGGAGTAGAAGCCAGAGATGCTACTATACATGGTACAATAAACAGGGTAGATTTCCACAACAAAGAATAATCTAGCACAAAATATCAGTGCTGCTGAGGTTTAGAATGCCCGAAATAGAGGAATAAGTAAGAGTTTTATAATAGTGAGAATTTACTGGAAAAGATTGCATTCACATAGGCCCTTATCTTTGAATATCTGAGCATATAGGGCCATGGAGAGCTCTTAGTGTTGCTTGGGACTTCAGACCTTTAGTGCTGGAATATCTAAAAGCTATTTGTTATATTGCAGAACCAGAGATAGCCTTATCAGAAATGATAGTCTGAGTAGAAGGCCTTCTTTAATAGGGAATGCAACGGAAGGGATTTCTGGTCTGAGTGACTTACAGTGTCACAACAAGGAAAGTTTCAGATGAACCAGGATGTATCATTTGCTCTAAGATTCTGCATTATACTAGATATAGATTTGCCAGATTTACCAAACGAAAGAAAATTGTCACAACAAGGAAAGTTTCAGATGAACCAGGATGTATCATTTGCTCTAAGATTCTGCATTGTACTAGATATAGAGTTGCCAGATTTACCAAACGAAAGAAAATAAGATGCTGAATTAAATTTCATAGTAGTTTTTATTATGATTTTGTCCCATGCAATATTTGGGACATAGTTAGTGCAAACAATTCATTATCTATCTCAGATTCAAAATTAACTAAGAACGTATATTTATTTGGCAACCCTACCTGGTCATCAATTTGAGAAATCCCACCATTCTCTCCAGTAAGAACTCTTTTCTCATGAATGTCACCAGAATATGGTGACACCTTAAAATTCTCATCCACATTCTTAACAGCAATAGAAGGAGACAATGAGTGTTCTCGATGACTTACAAGGAGAGAAGAGAGGATTTTAAGAAAAGGAAGTGGTTTTGTTAATGTTTATGGATTTTTTTTTCATACATATTCTTAAATGGAGCCAAGTTGTTTTTTTTTTTTTTCTTTTTCTAACTTCCATTTTATATGTTACATCTCGGCATGAATATTCAGAACATCTCTGAAGACTACAACACTTTCACTAATTTTCATAGTTTTATAATATAAAGATTATCTTAAAAATAGTCAAAAGATTTAGCAAATAAACTATGACAATGTGATATCCACTAAGTAATATGTTAAGTTCTTTGACTGTTTTGCGCATCAGAGCCAGGCAAAGAGAGATGGGCACAATACTGGGAGTCAAGGAAAATGTATTTGTTTATCAAATATCTACATGTTATTGGGCAAATCATGGATTTTTCAAGTATCTGTTTGCTCATTTGTAAAAGAAGGCAGTTCAATAGGGAATCTTTATTGAAAAACATAAATTATGACTAACTTTAAAGTCAGGCCTATTATTCAAAAGAAGAATCATGATTAAAATGATAAGCTAATAATTAAACTACATGTATAAACTTCATGGACTTTTTTCGAATATCAAATTACACACACATATCATTGCTAGAATAGTTATAATTATAGAAGTTACTTGAGATGCTTCTACTTTTCATTAGTAGTTGTAGGACCAATAAATTAAATTATTTCATTTTGCTCTACTTTTCTTTGCAGGATTCATGAAGTTCAATGAGATGTGAATGGTTTATGTGAGAATTTGATTACATGTTACAATCCAAACTGCTTAAGTTAACAATTATTGCACATGTATGTTTTTAAAATTACATTTGAGACACATAGAAGAATTAATATTGCAATTTTTGAGAAAGTGACTTTTACTAGTAATTCTATTTCTGAAAGGCTAGTTTCTTCTGTCCTGATAATTAATACCTATCTGAATCATACCAGGTCTCTATTTTGTCTCACCTCATTTTCTACACAATGAGGAGTTACACATAGTCTATGTGTCAGTCATTTTTGATTTTTATTTCCAAGAATGATTTCCATGTTGAACAAAGGGAAACATGTTTCTGATGTAGAGAAATGTACCTTCTGAGGCCATATTCACCCTCTTGGGCTTTTTGGATTCCCCAGAACTGCAGGTCCCTTTGTTCATGATATTTCTCACTGTCTACAGCTTCAGTGTAGTAGGGAATCCCGGAATGATTGTGATCATCAAAATTAACCTCAAATTTCACACTCCCCTATATTTTTTTCTCAGCCATCTCTTGTTTGTGAACTTCTGCTATTCCACCATCATTGCTTAATCCCGGAATGATTGTGATCATCAAAATTAACCTCAAATTTCACACTCCCCTATATTTTTTCCTCAGCCATCTCTTGTTTGTGAACTTCTGCTATTCCACCATCATTGCTTCCAAGATGCTGCTGAACCTAGTTGTGGCAGACAGAACCATTTCATTCTCAGGGTGTATGGTGCAGTTCTTTTTCTTCTGCACCTTTGTGGTCACTGAGTTAATTCTATTTGCTGTGATGACCTATGATCATTTTGTGGTCATTTCCAACCATCTGCTCTACATGGTTGTCATGTCCCAGAAACTCTGTGCCAGGCTGGTTGTAGGAATATATGCACGGGGAGCAGCATGTTCCATGACACTCACATGCTCTGCTTTGAAAGTATCTTTTCATGGCTTCAACACAATCAATGACTTCTTCTGTGACTTATCCTCCCAGATGTCCCTCTCTTGCTCGGATTGTTATCTCAGCCAGTTGCTTCTGTTCACTGTTGCCACCTTCAATGAGATAAGCACATGGCTCATCATTCTCATGTCTTATGTGTTCATTGTTGTCACCGTACTGAAGATGCAGTTAACTAGTGAATGTTGCAAAGTCTTCTCCACCTATGCCTCCCACCTGACCGCCATCACCATCTTCCACAGGACCATCCTCTTCCTCTACCGTGTGCCCAACTCAGGAACTCTAGACACAGAGGGAAAGTGGCCCCTGTGTTTTACACAGTGGTGATCCCCATGTTGAATCCCCTGACCTACAGTCTGAGAAATAAGGATGCCAAGGATACAGTCAGCAAGATAAAGGACAGAAAATATTTGTCACATTGAATGCATCAATTTAATTTGGTTATTACAAAAGGACTCTCTCTATTTTTTAATGAAGTGTGCATCTAAAGTTAATTTTTAAAAAATTAGTTTTTCAAGAAGAGAAAAATTTTACAATGGAAAAAATATGAGTTTTAAGTCAGACAGACTATACATGGCTTAGCTTGAATAAGCCAGATTAGATTGATTGACCTTGATTTCAATCTTTGCCAGAAAAAATCTTATATGATTTTATTCATAGACAATTATGTGAAGCAACTGCATATGTGGACAACATGCTGGCATATTGTATTAGTGTAATAAAGGCTAGTTCTCACTTCTTTTCTGGTAACTGATAGGTGTAGGTGCTGACCCAAACAACTGAGTTCATGTTGTCAATGTAGTGAAATAAATGGCAGTTAGGAAAAGATAATATCACCCTTTAGAATCTCAAAATCTAGTAGTTTGGGTAAATATAGTAGGATTGGTGTGGTAACTGATAGGTGTAGGTGCTGACCCAAACAACTGAGTTCATGTTGTCAATGTAGTGAAGTAAATGGCAGTTAGGAAAAGATACTATCACCCTTTAGAATCTCAAAATCTAGTAGTTTGGGTAAATATAGTAGGATTGGTGGAGAGAGTAACTTCAAGATCATTTGGGGATGCAGGTTGGATTGCTTCATAATTGCATGCTGTGTTAACTTGGCCTTGAAGGACATGCATGGGACATGACAACCATGTAGAGCAGAGGGTTGGAAATGGCCACAAAATGATCATAGATCATCACACACACAAAAGAGAAAGAAAGAAGTTTCATTCAGGAGTAAAAGCATTAACAAAGTCATTATGTATAATTAAGTTGATGAGCCAATAAATATTTTTGAGCTACTATTTTATGTCATATGCATAGAAAGTATATTGATAGATACTTGAATAAATGTGCATTTGAGTAAGATATTGCTACTATTCTATGTTATTTTAGGAAAGAGTTCCAGTGTGGAGGACGAAGGGTATATAAGAGGTTTAGCAATATTAGATTGCTTCATGGAATATTGAGAACAAACTGAGATGATATATTTCACTTTCAGCATTTATGCCTTTTTTCCATAAATAATCATAGGGCAGCTTGAGCAGCTGCAAAAGACCATTTTCTTCATCAGAACTCTTTAAGAAACCTTCATAAAGTAATTGAGTGGAGTTGTTCTAAGTATTGAGGGCTAATACCCTTGCTTTGCCTTGAATGTTGCTTTAAATCAATTGCATTTCTAATTATACTCTAAACAAACACATGAGTATCAAGGCTATTGTGTGTTTTGCAAAGGTTTGATATTTCTCTAATAATTATAATATTTATAAGCAGCCCTCACAGATACAGGTATAAAAGAAAGAATTTTTTTTAAGGTGATATCTACCTTTCCGTTCATCTCCCCTATCATAAATTTTACTTGAATTACTTATATTCTTATTGTGTTCTCTTTGGGCCTGGATGAAATTCCAAAGTAAGTTAGAAAAATATAAAGAAAACAAATTCTGGCTGGATCAGGAAAGGAAAATGAAAACTGAGCTGTAATTATAAATTACAATATAATTTATTATAATAAATTAAATAATTTGCAATGGTTAAATTATTATAAACTTATATGATAAAATATAATCACCTTTATTCCCCAGTTAATATTAGGGTATATAATGATGACCAACACTTTATTATATATTCATTAATAAACTGTCTTCCACTCCACATTATCACTTTCTTGATCTTTAAGTTACCTGGGACAATGGTGGAAAAATAGCACAAAGTCACATTAATCTTGATTGGAATCAATAATGTGTAACCATTTTCAAAAATTAAATCCTTATTTTTCCTCCCTTACTTGTCAGAAGATAATTTCATTTTTATTAAGGAAGAGAAAGAATTTCCTAAATTTTTATTCTGAGGAAATAGAGATACATGCTTTTTAAGTGCTCTCATCAGTGATTTAAAATTAGTGTGTGACATGATCAAGATACTAATTCAAGGATTCCACCACACAGGCACTAACACTTTCAACAAATACTGATGGAAAATGCTGTTTCCTTCATTATCCAACTTTAGATTTCAAAGTATCTTTGGTAGTTTTGTAGTTGCTATATTGAGCGTCATTTATATGAGTGTTATTCAATTTATCTGGCTCATGTCAATTAAAAGATTTAATTCTGAAAATCTGTATGTGTTTAGCATTTTCAGTCAATTTCAAAAATAATTCATCATAAATTCAAATTGGAAAGAAATTATCATTTTTTATGTACACCATAGTTTTCAGATGTCCATAATGATTAACTTGAAACACATAAGTCATCATACTGCGTTTTTTTTTTTGTCCTTGATTTCACATTTAAATTTTACTTACTCTCCAAAATTCTATTTCTTACAATTACTTTGCAATAAAAGCAATTGAACTAAATAGACATTTTATTTCCTGTGGTGATTAATCTCCATATGATTTTATCTGCACTGAGTAAGCATTACAACAATCATTGTCCTACTCCTATGCATGAACTCAAATATATTGCAAAATTTGTAAAATATTCAAAGAGAATCTGTAAAATGTCACTGTAAATACATGTCTTAATTGCATTTATTGTGTTAATTTTTTTTCTGTATTTCAGTTAGGAAAATTATCCATGAATGAATATT
>NW_007743738.1:4761-8004 GCF_000696425.1 Galeopterus variegatus | reverse complement strand
CAGATCAGATATAACCTACATGGTAGAAACATTAGAATTGCAATATAAATTACTATAATTTAGGAAAAGGTGGAGAACATGCATAAATAGATGAGGAATTTTAGCTAACTCATGAAATCTATGAAGCTGAAATCATTAAAACAGCTAGATATTACAGTAAAAGAATAAGTAACAGTGATAAAGAAAGTCTTTAAGGGTCACAGCAGTGATCTCAACATCAACAAGTGAAATATTAGTAAAATTAAAATTTCATCGATATAAAATGCCCGAAATGAACCACAGTGAGAAAAAGAAAAGTGAAGAAAACATCTAAAACCTGTGTAAAAGTATCAAATAATCAAAACAACAATAATTGAAAACCCAGAATTTTCCTTCTGAGATAAAATGTTCAGGGCAGGAGGAATATGTACAGAGATATGGGTAAGATTTTTTCTGAAATTAAAGGACACCAACAACAGATCCAGACAAGCAGGGCTCAGAGACAAGCAGAATAAACATACAAATGCACACATGTGTGCGTACACACCCACACCCACACACACACACACACACACTCACACTCAGGGAGAAGGAAATAAAATGTAAAAGTGAAAATATTGAAAGGAAAAGTCATTTCACTCCAAGCAGGGCTTTTCAACCTCAGTACTGTTGGTATGTTGTACTGTTACTTTTTGCTGTGGGCTCTATCCTGTTGTAGAATGCTTAGGCACAGCCATGTCCTCTAAACACTAGATGGCAGTTGTACCTGCTTTCAGTTTTGAATATCAAAAATATCTTTATGTTTTGCCAAATGTCCCTATTTGTATGTATATATTGCTGGAGGAACAAGATGACTTCCACTTCAGAACAACTGACTTAAAGAAAGAAAGGTTATTACCACAGCACAGAAACTATGAAAAAAAATCTTTGAAAGTTAGAAAAAATGGATGCAAAACTGTCAACCCAGTATCTTATACACAATAAAATACTTTCAGAAATTAAAGTAAAACATTTTTTCTAACAAAAGTTGAGAGAATTTATTACCAGCAGACATGCACTACCAGAAATGTTAAAATAAGCTATCCAGGGAGAAGAAGATGATACAACGTAGAAACTTAAAGGTACACGAAGAAACATAGAACACTGTCAATTACATCAATGGTATAAATTTAAAATTCATATTTCTTACTTTTAACATCTGGCTTAAGAAAGAAAATCAAAAGCAATGAGAAAGCATCTATAGAGTCTATAAAGTGTACAAGAATAGCATGATGTATAAGAGAGGACTTAGAATTTTACTCTTTATGAACCATCGTAGAGAAATAATTTATTAAATAAGTGTATTGTAAACTACTTGAAAAATATTACAATTATTCAAGCTGTAAAAATAGCAAGTTGATAGAGCAGACAGAATAAATGAAATCACAAAACCTAATCTCCTTCCAAAAGAAGTAAAAAAGATAAATGAACTGAAAAAAAGAATAGGTAAAAGCAATAACTATAAGGTATAAAAATGGTAGGTTTAATTTAACTGCTGTGTTTTGACTGTCCCACCCCCAAGCTCATATTGGAGCTTAATTTCCAATATTGTATTAGAAGTGTGAAGCCATTTAGAGGAGATTTGATTGTGAGGACTGTACCTTCATTCATAGATTAATTCATTCAAGGATTAATGGTTTAAAATGTTATCAGTGAGTAGACTGATGGCTTTATAAGGAGAGGAAGAAAGCACATGGAAATGCTCTTGCTCAGCCCTTGCTATGTAATACTATGTGTTACCAGGGACTCTGTAGAGTCCCCACCAAGAACAAAGCCTCTCACCAGATGTGCTTCCCGGACCTAGTTTCACAGCCTCCAAAACTGTAAGAAATAAATTTTATTTTTTTTATAAGTTACCGAGTTTCTGGTATTACAAGCAATAGAAAACAGACTACTACATCAACCAAATAAGTAATAACANTCATTCATAGATTAATTCATTCAAGGATTAATGGTTTAAAATGTTATCAGTGAGTAGACTGGTGGCTTTATAAGGGGAGGAATAAAGCACATGGAAATGCTCTTGCTCAGCCCTTGCTTGTACTACTATTTGTTGCCAGGGACTCTGTAGATAGCCACCTCAATAGATAGAGAGAAATTATTTGACACAATCCAACACCCATTCATGATATAAATCCTCAATAATGTAGAAATAGAAGAAATTACTTCAACCTGCCAAATATGCTATTAACATCAAACTCATTAGTTGGAAAATGAGTCATTTAACCCTAAAGAAAAAAAACGCAAGATATCAACACTCAATACTTCTAGATAGATGGACAGATAGATAAGTAGGTGATAGGCAGGTAAATATATAGATCAATAAATCAGTCAATCAGCCAGCCATCAGGATTTGAAGTGTAACTGATTTTATTCACAGACTACATGATCTTTTATGTAGAAAATCCTTAGAAACACACACACACACAGACACACCTACACAAACACACACACACAGACACACACACACACACACAGACACTCACATACACACAACATACTTGAATAATGGAGTACAGCAATGTAACAAGATAAAAAATCAATATACAAAAACCATTCTATTTCTATATAGTAGCATAATATAACTGAAATTGACATTCAGGAAATAATATGATGGTTATCCCATTAGATTATAATGAAGCTGGAGGTATATAGTAGGCTATACCATCTAGGTTTATATAAGAACAATGTATGATGCTCCCAGAAGGACAAAATTGCCTAGCAAAACTCACAATGTATCCCTGTTGTTTAGTGATACATGGCTGTACTTAGAAGTAAGTTTAACAAAAGAACAAGACTTAAAAACTGAATTTTTTTTTAAATTAAGAGAAATTTAAAAATTACTAAATAAATGGAGAGATACTGTAAGTCCAAGACCTGAAAGATTCTGTATTGTAAAGATGCCAAATGTCTCCAGATTAATCTATTGATTCAATATAGTCTTTGTCAAAAGCCTAGAAGACTCTGGCAGAAGTTGAGAAGCTGAGCCTAAAATTTATATGGAGATGCAAGAGGTAACCAAAATAACCAAAAATTTATATTGAAGCTACATAAATCAAGACAATTTGGTATTGGAATAAGGTAGACATATACTTTAGTGTAATAGAATTGAGGGTCTAAATTTAAACATATTTATGATTGATTTTTGAGAAAGCTGCCAAGTTATCCCAAAAGGGAAAGATACTATTTTCAACAAGTGGTGATGATTAATTGTAGAGGGTTAGA
>NW_007743738.1:2878-3960 GCF_000696425.1 Galeopterus variegatus | reverse complement strand
ACATACTTTGATGATTTTAGAGCTAACAGGTGGTTGTCATACCAATCCTGTTAAGAGATTTCAAGAATTGCTGAAAGGAAGGATGTGAAAAAATGTTTGCTAGGGGAAAGCTGTTTGTCGATGGAAACTTTATAGATAATTATACTTAAATTTTACCATAAAAATGCAACTTTTACTTACATTATTTAAGGAGACATTATAGTTTAGATAATGATAGCTGTTGGGCCAACTTAGCTTTTCACAAATTGTACTTTGGAATGTCACATTGTTAATTCTACTGATGTTATTAGTTTCCACTGTTTAAAGTATACTTAGCCATAGGTAACTTTTGTAACACTGCCCATGTCTTTGTGTCCTTTTGTAATATTTGAATCAACTGATTTTTCTTGTGAAACTTCCTTGCCTTTAAAATAAAAAAACAGAAGCTAACTTTGAATCAGGGCTGTACCCATATTTCTCCTTCTAACAGAGGAGTCACTGAGGGACAGTCCCTTCAGGCTTCTCAAGGCATTCATGGTGCATTGAGTAATCCTTTTTTCATCTTTGTTACACAGTGACAAGTGTAACAATTAATTCAGTATTCATACACAAAGAGGTGAATTTAAATATTTACTTCACACCATACACAACATTAACTCAAAAGGAATATAGTCTTAATCTTAGGAGCAAAAAGCATCAGAAAGTTATATATGTGATGATAGATTTATATCAAGAATATGTAAAGAACTCTTACAACTCAATAGCAGAAAAACAAATATAGTTTTAAAAACAGGCAAAAGCATTTAATAGATTTTAACTGAGAAGATGTGATGTAATATGAATATGAGCAAGAGGAAAAGAGACAGAACAATATGCCATGAGTTTAAGGTGCCTCCATTGAGAAATTAAAAAACTAAAAGCAACCCTAAGAACAACAATTTTCCAAGTCACTCCTTTGTTTTTTCTTATGGGTTTTCACTCATGCTGGTAATTCACCATATATTTGTCAGTGACAGATTGTCTTTTCTTTTGTGAAAGATTAAAAAAATAAAAGGATGCTTGAGTAGAGAGGAGAACCATAATGTCTATTCAGCCAGTGTGCA
>NW_007743738.1:641-1009 GCF_000696425.1 Galeopterus variegatus | reverse complement strand
TTGCCTTTTAGTTTCCAGGGGCAGTTGATGGAAAATTAGAACTATTTTCTCTGTAACATCAAACACTGATGAGTATGCCAGAAGGCAAAGTAAACAAAGTGGTAGATTTCTTCTCTCTCTCTCTTTTTTTTCTCTCTTTCTACCAATTCCCTTCATAGAATGTAGAATTGAAGGCTGCAGTGGATCTCCCTAATTGTCACCGTAATTCTGAGACTTTAATCACGTGCTTGCAAGCTGGTGATGATGAGTGTCAGGACATGACAACTATCTGTGCTCAGGAAAGAAGATAAATTCTTTTGGATTTTCTATGAATTTATAATAGATTAGTTTCCTATTATATGCATAGAACATGAAACAGAGAATTTCCT
>NW_007743738.1:0-209 GCF_000696425.1 Galeopterus variegatus | reverse complement strand
CAATTATTAAAGAGGTAAAAATAGCAAGTTGATAGAGGAGACAGAATAAATGAAATCACAAAAATTAATCTCCTTCCAAAAGAAGAAAAAAAGATAAATGAACTTAAAAAAGAATAGGTAAAAGCAATAACTATAAGTTATCAAAATGGTAGGTTTAATTTAACTGCTGTGTTTTGACTGTTCCCCCAAGCTCATATTGGAGCTTAATT
>NW_007743737.1:17617-18249 GCF_000696425.1 Galeopterus variegatus | reverse complement strand
AGATGAGAAAGTTATATTTAATTCATTAGACAGTAAGGAGAAATTGAAGCCTTAGATCGGTTGGAGGGGAGGATATTGGTTAGGAACATTTTGCATCAGTCTGTCTCAGTGGTCTCCAGAGAGGAATATGTGTGCTCTGAAAGGCCAAGAAAAATAATTCGTTGACTAAGAGAGATAATATTACAACTTCAATTCATATTTTCTTTATCTCATACATAAAATTCCCCATGTTGTATGCTTTATAATTAACCTAATGACTAGTACTTGATAAATTAGCATAATGAAAGTGCATGTGCATTTTTGGGGTGCACATTATCACCCAAAACTTTCAGACAACACTAGCTAAACTGTCAACTCAAGCTGATGTTTTGGGAGTTACTGTTCAGGGAGGAAATAAATAATCCCAAGAAAAAAGTATAGGTTACTTGGATTTTGAAACACTGCATTCTAATTTGCTCTCATGATGTTTCATAGTGGAGAATTCTGATAATAAAAGAAACTAGTTAAACCGTTTAAATTTAGCTAAGTGGTTTTTAAATTTGTTTGCACATTGACAAATTCTGTCTTTGCATGAAATAACATTCTATTGATTGGAGTCCTGTGGAATCCATGTAGGAATGAACGGAAAGTTC
>NW_007743737.1:11654-12272 GCF_000696425.1 Galeopterus variegatus | reverse complement strand
CTCTCCACCCAGGACGGCAAGCCCCACAGTTGTGTCCTGAGAAATTGCCATTGCAGTGGCAAGTCCTATTGAAGAACCGCATGGGCCAGGCTTCTCGATCATCTCTGCCATCGTGGGGGTACTGGGGGCCATGGGGTCGGGTGTCTACAATCACTGCCTCACACCTGCCCCTCCCTGATGATGAGCCACAGGGGTCTGTCCCAGGCCCNAGGAGAAATTTTATGAAACAAATATTTTAGGCAGAGGAAATAACAGCAGATGATCAGCTGTTTTCTATCTACAATAAAAACCTTATCAAAACAAGAACTCTGTTCTTGTTCACCAGTGTATCTCTCAGTCTTGGCACTGTGCCTGGCATTTAATATTCACTAAAGAGTTGATTGGTGCATGTCATGTTATGGGAAAAATCATGTTAGCTGGATAAAAGGGGCTGTTTGGGGAATAGCTTGCCTGGAATACATGGGAAAGTAGTGGAGTGTGGGAAAGATGGGAAGCTAGAACAGAGTCATATTGTAAAGAAATCAAATACCAAGATGAAAAAGTTATATTTAACTCATTAAACAATGAGGAGAGATTGAAGCCTTAGATCGGTGGGAGGGGAGGATATTGGTTAGGAAC
>NW_007743737.1:8277-9638 GCF_000696425.1 Galeopterus variegatus | reverse complement strand
CCGCTTAAAAAAATAAGCATGAAATAACTGTGCTTGAGTTGAGGTTCACTTTATGCCAAAAAAGGCCGATGTCTTTTAATTAAAAATAATGCCTCACTGATGTGACTATTTTGTCTTTTAAAAAATTATATATGTTTAAGTATACAACATGATGTTTTGATATATACATACAGAGTGATACATAGTGATCTGTCTACTACAGTTAGGCATATTAACATATCTGTCGTAGAATATAGTGATGTGGTGTTTTTAAATAGGTTTCTTCTGTAGCTCCTAAAGTGGTAAGTGGCATGGAGAAAATGTAGTTCAATGAAAATACGACAACCTAAATGGAAAGGAACTTTTTTTCATGGTTTAAACCATGTACCATATTGGAAAGAATCAACAGCTGGTATGGCGAGGGATACATTTGGGACTGGAAAGGCTGAGAAGTGTATACACTCTCATGTCAACCAGACCAGGAGGGGGCATCTGTTTACTTTTGGTAGAGAAGGCAGACACGTCAAATGGGATTCTTTTATTTCAAACTTCATGAGACTCATTTTTTCAGTTACGGAGCTGTAGAAAATTTTCAGACTTTTAATTCACACCTGCTAATGTCTTAATTGGCTTTCTCATCTTTGATATTACTTTCATTTCACAAAACATAAAGATTAATAAGTAAGTAATCAGTACAGGGAGAAAAAACTGACTGTNGGATACATTTGGGACTGGAAAGGCTGAGAAGTGTAAACACTGTCATGTCATCCAGACCAGGTGGGGGCATCTGTTTATTTCAAACTTCATGAGACTCATTTTTTCAGTTACAGAGCTGTAGAAAATTTTCAGACTTTTAATTCACACCTACAAATGTCTTAATTGGCTTTATCATCTTTGATATTACTTTCTTTTTATTTCACAAAACATAAAGATTATTAAGTAAGTAATCAGTACAGGGAGAAAAAAACTGACTATCAAATGCAGATTAATAATATAGAATTGCTTTGTCATCGCAGAAACTGATCATTTGAAAAAAAGAAAACAGTTAATTATAACGACTTGCAAACAAGGCACCTCTTCTGTAAAGGATCTGAAAATGTAAAAGATTTGTGCGTACCTGCATGTCTCTCTCCAGCTGCAGTAAGTGGTACCTGTGCCATGTGAGGAAAGCTGGTCCTTCATGAGAGAAATCCACTTCACCAAAGCTTTCCTGCCCCGCCCCAAGGAAGGTGTTTTTGACTGAGTAATAGTGTGTCCAAACAAAGTAGTTGTAAATGGAAACATTCTCAAATTGTGGTGTGTTGCCATCTGGTCCCAATAATTCTTCTGCTCTCCTGGTGGCAATGACAAACTGTGGGTGAATCGTGCGCTTTGCCATATCC
>NW_007743737.1:7072-7384 GCF_000696425.1 Galeopterus variegatus | reverse complement strand
TATGCTCCGTTTATCCATTCCTCTTGAGAATCTTCTAAAATTCCTTTCTCAGGCCTGCATCGTTTCTCTCCTCCTACTCCCTCTCTCTTTCTCTCCTCAATTTATTCTAGAATTTCTATTAGCTCACTAGTAGAAATGGATTTTATGATTCTGCTCTCCTGCCATATTTATTTCTGCTCACTATTGGCATTTTTCTTGGAATTTTCCACCCTTTTAACATCTTAAATCCTGCAAAAACAAGGTAGGTAGTACAGTATAGTGGGTAAGACCAGAGACTTATTCTATGACTTTGGGCACATTTTTCTAAGCCTC
>NW_007743737.1:5373-6306 GCF_000696425.1 Galeopterus variegatus | reverse complement strand
CACTGCCTCACACCTGCCCCTCCCTGATGATGAGCCACAGGGGTCTGTCCCAGGCCCAGACACGGCAGAAAGGTCTGGGCAACACACACTGCTTCTCAAAGCCTCAACCGTGACACACTCTCGTGGGAATTGAGCCCAAGCCTGCTGAAAAAGCAGTAGGGTAAATAAGGAATATCTCAGAGAGAGGAGTTTATGAGCTTTCATTCTGCTGGAAGCAAGGGTGGAAGGGCAAAGATCTGGTCTGCTGCCCTTTGTGTAGAGACTGAGGCACATAGATAAAAATCCAGCTGAAAAGAAAAAAGAAAAATAGAATTATTCAAGGTTTATTTGTACTCTTATAAATGGTATGAGCCCTTTCTAACCTACCTTTAAAATAAAATAATAAAATTTGTGTCTGTACAATAACATTTCAAACAAATAATAAAAACAGTAATTTACCTTTAAATTTTTACATGTGCAATACCTCCATAATTAAATCCCCTGTCCTAGTCATTTAATTTTCTTCATTTTACATTTGTATATCATTATATATATATATATATATATATATATATAAACTTATTTCATATATCACTTATCAAAAGCATTTATTAGTAGGTCATCACCATTAATTACATTTAACCATGGATCTGAAAAAAGATTTCCAGTAAGTTAATTTTCATGATTTAAAATTCCCCATCCTAATGGAGATTTGGAAGGAGTCCACCCACTCCCGAGAGAGCTTCTCTCCCGTACCTCAGATTCCTGAGGGTTTTCTCTGGTAACCTTCCTTTAGAGCTGAGTGTTTTATATTTGCTTGTCCCCTGATGTCAGAGCTGTTAATGGCATGTGGGTTTCTGCCTAATAACTAATCCCCAAACGGCTCACCCAAACTGGGGGGGGCTGGTCCTTTTCTCCCCCCTTTCTTTTTTTTTTTTTTTTTTGAATTTTTAT
>NW_007743737.1:0-206 GCF_000696425.1 Galeopterus variegatus | reverse complement strand
ATGATGAGCCACAGGGGTCTGTCCCAGGCCCAGACACGGCAGAAAGGTCTGGGCAACACACGCCGCTTCTCAAAGCCTCAACAGTGACGCACTCTCGTGGGAATTGAGCCCAAGCCTGCTGAAAAAGCAGTAGGGTAAATAAGGAATATCTCAGAGAGAGGAGTTTATGAGCTTTCATTCTGCTGGAAGCAAGGGTGGAAGGGCAA
>NW_007743736.1:17756-18249 GCF_000696425.1 Galeopterus variegatus | reverse complement strand
TCAATGCAAGGCAGCAGAATTTGAGTGCTGCCTTGAGGAGAACGAGATATGGGCTGTAGGGCTTCAGAAAAGGAACATGATTAAGGTGGACCAGGGCTGTCAAGGGAAACTTCATGGAAGAAGAGGTAGACTTTGAACTTGGAGAGCAAGACAAAAATGTGCTGAGGGAATTCCAGTAGAGGAGGAGAGGGTGAAAGGCTTCTCTTTCTTGCACTTATTAAAATCTTATCAGGCCGGAGCTCAAACCTGATTCAGCCTGTCTTCCTCCATGGGATCTGTGAAGATTAATGCCTGCAGATTTCTGAGTCCTCAGAGACAACAAGCCCTTTGAGTCCTCAGAGAAAATAAGCCTGATATGTGCACAGAGTTACATGAAGAATCAGTGGGTTTAAATAACATCAATTGTAATGAAAGTAATATGAACTCCAAAATGATAGCATCTTATATTCTAAGCAGCGTGGAATCAGAAAAACTAACCACCAAATACCTTTCA
>NW_007743736.1:10615-12345 GCF_000696425.1 Galeopterus variegatus | reverse complement strand
CTGTCAAGAGCAGCTTGTGCAATTGGTTCCTAAACAATTGAACTCTCTAATTCTTTTCACTTTACCAACAAGTATTTAGGAGCTACCATCTGCAATCCATCACTGAACTGAACAGGAATCAGAAACACAAGAAGCTCATTGTTTGGAGGAGAAGATCAGGTTAATAATCAGGGTCAATGCAAGGCAGCAGAATTTGAGTGCTGCCTTGAGGAGAACGAGATATGGGCTGTAGGGNTTCAGATTCACTAATCTTTTCTTCTACAGAGTCTAATCTGTTGTTAGTCACATCCAGTACACTTTTCATTTCAAATATTTTATTTTTCCACTATGGAAGTTCTACTATATTCTTTTTTATATCTTAGGTCCATATCTTTCTTTATATATGTGAACATTATATTAACATCTGCTCTATTATCCTATTACTTCCAGCATCTCTGTAATTTTTGGATCTGTTTCTATTGGTTGTCTTTTCTCCTAGTTAGAGGCCACATATTCCTTCTTCTGACACAGCTAGTAAAAGAAAGACCTACTGACCCTGGACATTGTAAATCTTATATTGTTGAGTATCTTAATTTTGGTGTGTCCTTTTAGAACACTTGGGCTTTGTATTATATACACTCAAGTCACTCTTGAACCAAAGTGATCTTCTTGAGGACTATTTTTAAGCTTTTCTGAGTAGTGCTAAAGTAGCTTTTACTCCAGGGGTAGTTTAGTCCTANCTCAAACCTGATTCAGCCTGTCTTCCTCCATGGGATCTGTGAAGATTAATGCCTGCAGATTCCTTTGAGTCCTCAGAGAAAATAAGCCTGATATGTGCACAGAGTTACATGAAGAATCAGTGGGTTTAAATAACATCAATTGTAATGAAAGTAATATGAACTCCAAAATGATAGCATCTTATATTCTAAGCAGCGTGGAATCAGAAAAACTAACCACCAAATACCTTTCACCCTTCTCTTTGGACTCATTAAACTGTTAAGTTGTAGTGGAAACGATTGATTAAATTGATAAGTGCAGAACTCCTTTCTACATGTGATTATTTATTTCCTCTGGACTATATGAGGGTACTTTAAAAAGTCCATGGAAAATAGAATTAAAGGATAGTATGAATCTTTACATGAACTTTTTGGAGTACCTCGTATATACCAAACAGCTGCATTTAGAACAGATACATAAGATTCCATTATGACTAAAGACATTGCTACCCTGCTGTTTTGATTATTATTTTTTTAACATTTTGAAACACTGAAAATATAGCTGAAAAGATGGTTTGCATCACACTTGTATTTAATTATGAAGAGGCAGTATCCTATGAGGTTAGGTGAAAGTTGTGCTGAAACCCCACGCCTGCTTGCAAATAGAATTTTAACTGGCAATTTGGCTTCTAGGTAATGTGTATTATGACTTATAAAATAAATTAATCTTTTTTCTTTCATAAAAAACACAAGGCCACNTGTGTATTATGACTTATAAAATAAATTAATCTTTTTTCTTTCATAAAAAACACAAGGCCACAATCAGTGCCAAGTCTGTTCCCCAGAATTGCTTGGCAGTGTTCCCAGATGCTCCGACAGTCTTATAGCAGAAGCTTTCCAACGCATTTGCTAGGCGGTGCTTTTATTTTTGTTTTTCCAGTTTAACAGATTGCAATGTGTCCCACCCTTCCTGGTATCATTGGACAATAGTATTTTCAATTCTCCCTTAATGTCTTATTCAAACCTGAGGTCTTT
>NW_007743736.1:7070-8911 GCF_000696425.1 Galeopterus variegatus | reverse complement strand
CTTTTTCACACTTCCCTTTTCTTTGTCTCTGTCTTATATTGTATATAACTTCTTCAACTTCACCTTCCATGTCACTAATTGTTCCTTCAACTCTGTTTAATATAATGTTAAATTCATCCATCCAGATTCTGCTTTCAATTATTATGATTTTCATTTCTGAAGATTCTTTCTAGAACTCTTTTTTAAAAATTTATTTCTTTATAAATATTAATATAATAATTTCATATATCTTATATATTATATATTTTGTATCTAATAATTCTAATAATCTGAGTCTTTGCAGGTCTGATTCTGTGGTTTTGTGTTTTTGCTGACTTTCATTTATGGTTGTGTGTTTTGTTTGTGTGCGGTGAGCATATGTAACATGGAACCTTAACTATGGGGTTTTTTGAGGCTTGATTGTAAAGATTGCTCCTTCAGAGAGGATTTTTGTATGTTTCTACCAGACAGGGGACACTTGCTCTACTAGATATAATAGTTATTATAAAGCTAAGGTAGTTAACATTATGTGGTGTTGGCACACGGATAGACAAATAGAGCTCAGAAACATGTTCACACATGTGGAATGTTGATATATGACAGAGTTAGCAATGCAGACACTGGGCAAAAGATGGTGTAGTCAAAAAACAATGCACGATAATAAAGAAAAATACTTTTTTAAGTACACCAGGAAGTGTATCCTAGCCACATCTGATTTTTGATGGGCAGGGACTGTAAGATAACTAAATCGAAGAGAAATCATTTTTACATTAAGACCCATATACTGGCTTCAGGATAGGTACGAGCACTGATAGTGTGTGAAAAAATTGCACATGTATGCATTAAAAAGTAGAGAAAACAAGAATTACACATGCAAAAATGTCTAAAACTAATTTTTAGTCATCATAATTGGTGGTGGTAGTTTTCACTTTGCTTTTCTATGACTTGTATGTGTCATATGAGATAAAGCAAATAAATAATTGTGGGATATTCTAATTGTATCTAATTGTATCCCCTGTATCCTTGAGAACCATGATTCTCAGAGTGAAAAAAGGAGATAGACATGTAATATAGAAGAGGATAAATAAAAATCTGATATTTCTAAATTTAATTGGCAACACCAGAATAAGCAACATAACCTAACAACATATTGTGTCTGTCTGTCTCTGTCTGTCTGTCTGTCTATCTATCTATCTATCTATGCATTGTCCCCTGAAAAAGCCTTAAAGCTATGACCAGACAGTAGCACTGATCTTATCTGTACTCAATTGGTGGTTTTGAAATGCCATTTTCTATTCAAAGAAATCAGCATTTCTTAAACAAATGGGTGATTCTAGACATGGGACAGGAAATAAACAAGATGCATCTGGGACACCTTGACATACTAGATATCAAGGAAACTATTTAAGACTGTTAAGGTCTTTAGTCCAAAGGACTCAGAAGCCAGCTTAATGAGGCTCCCAGTACTATTCCATTCCATTCTATTCTATTCTATTCTATTCCCACATCCTACTTCCAAAGATAAGGTAATTTGAGCCTAACCAGGATAAGAATTGCAACGAATTGGAACCCATAAAATATCCTTAAGTTCATTCATTTCTAATGACATTAAAAAAACCAAAACACTAATTGGATGATAAGCAACTAAATCATCATCTTAAAAACAGGTTAAATAAAAGGAATGGCTAAACACTTACCTTTGTTTTCCTTTAAGAACTGTATCACTGAAAAAACAAAGTGCAAATGAGAAAAAGCATCTCATTATAAACTTATTCCAGCCAATAAAATGATAGATTAAGATATCATTTGCTAACATGAAAAGAGAGCAAATAACAAGACATTATGTGCCCTTTGATGAAAGA
>NW_007743736.1:4578-6260 GCF_000696425.1 Galeopterus variegatus | reverse complement strand
TGTGAAAATATTTTTTTATTTATTATAGGTAAATACCTAGAAATAGAATTGCTGGTTTGTACAATAGGCATGTTTAACTTTCTAAACTGTTTTCTAAAGTAGTTTTATCATTTTAGTTTTCCACCAGTAGTATATAAGAATTCAAGTTGCTCCACATTTGCATCAACACTTGTCAGTACTTTTAGTTATTTTGGTGGATTTGCAGTGGTATTACATTGTGGTTTTAATTTGAGTTTTCTTGATTATTGTTGATGTCAAGCATTTTTTCATGTGCTTACTGAGCATTCTTGTATCACTTGTGAGCGTATGAAATGTCTGTTCAAATATTTTACCATTTTTAATTTTTTCCCCTACTGATTGAATTGAGAGAGTTAAAAAATATATTCTAGATACATCTTTTGGAAGATACATGTATTATAAATATTTTATCCTTGTCTGTGGCTTGCCCATTTTATCTTTTTTTCATTCATGGTTTATGCTTTTTAAAAATATATATCTTAAAAATCTTTGACTATCTGAAAGCCATGAAGATCTCCTGTGTTTCCTTCTAAAAAGTTTTTTCTTGTTATCCTTTTAATAGCTGAAGGATCTGTAGTGATGTTTCCTCTTTTGTTACTGATGTTGGTACTTTGTGATTCTTCTTTTTTCAAAATCTTGATTAGTCTAGCTAGAGATTTATTAATTTTATTGATTATTTTAAAGAATTAACTTTTGGTCTCATTGATTTTCTCTAATGTTTTGTAAGATTTTAATACTTTAAATTTATTAAGATTGTTTTATAGCCCAGAAAATGGTTTATTTTAGTGACTATTCCAAGTGCACTAGAAAAGAATACATATTCTGCTGTTGTTAGGTGGAGTATTCTATAAATGTCAATTAGATCAAGTTGGTTGACAAAGTTTCTCAGGACTTTAATATTCTTATTAATTTTTTATATACTTGCTCTCTCAATTACAGAGAGAGAAGTGTTGAAGTCTCCAAACATATTCAGGGGTTTATCTATTTCTCTTTCAGTTTTGTAACTTTTGATTCATGTATTTTGGAGCTCTATATTTGGGTGAATACACATTTAGGATCATTGTGTCTTCATAATAAATTTACTCTTTTAGTAGTATAAAATGTTCCCCTTTATCCCTGGTAATATTTTTCTTCTGAAGTCTACTTCATCTTCCTTTTGCTAGTTTTTGCATGGTATAAATTTTTCAATCATTTTACTTTTTAAAATAACAGCTTTATTAAGATATAATTCACATATTATACAATTAAGTTATTTAAAGTGGAAACAAAGTGGTTTTTAGTGTATTCACAGTTATGCAATCATCACCACTACCAATTTTAGAACATGTTCATCCCCTCAAAAGGAAGCCACATACCCTTCAACAGTGACATCCCATTGTCCCTACATACAATAACACTTTTGTCTTTATAGATTTTCCTATTCTAGACAATTCATAAAAATGAAATAATACAATATGTAGCCTTTTGTGTCTGCATTCTTCAGCATAATGTTTTTTCAAGATTTATTTATGTTATTGCATATATCAGTGTTTCATTCCTTTTTATTGCCAAGTAATCTTCCACTGTATGGATTTATCACATTTTATTTATCCACTTATCAGTTGATGGATATCTGGATGGTTTACACAGCTGGATATTATGATTAAAGTTGTTATAAACATTCA
>NW_007743736.1:3423-4153 GCF_000696425.1 Galeopterus variegatus | reverse complement strand
GATGGATATCTGGATGGTTTACACAGCTGGATATTATGATTAAAGTTGTTATAAACATTCACGCAGAAGTTTTTTTTTCCTTTTTGTCCTTTTTCGTGACCGGCGACGGATCGCAACCCTCAGTGTTGCGCCCGTACCGGACCGGGACCGGCAACGGGATCGCAACCCTCGGTGTTGCTCCCGCACCTCACTCAGCCAGTGAGCGGCCGGTCTGTATGTGGGATCCGAACCCTTGGCAGGAGCGCCGTCGCGCTCCCAAGCGGTGCACTGTAGCAGTGCGCCACCGGGCCGGCCCCATGCAGAAGTTTTTATGTGAACATATAAACATAAACAGAAGCTTTCACTGTTGTTGGATATACCTAGGAGTAGAATTTCCGTGTCATACAGTAACTCCTTGTTTAACATTTTGAGGAACTGCCAGACTAATTTTCAATGTGGCTGAACCATTTTACATTTTCACCAGCAGTGTATGGGGATTCCAATTTCTCCACATTCTCACCAACATTGTTATTGTCTATCCTTTTGATTTCAGTTATTCTAATGGGTGTGAAGTAGAACCTCACTGTGGTTTTAATTTACATTTTCTTGATAGCTAATGATGTTGAACATCTTTTCATATGCTCATGGGCCATTTGTATATTTTTTCTGATAAGCGTCTGTTCAAACCTATTGTCCATTTTTAAAATTGGGTTATTTGTCTCATTATTAAGTTGTAAGAGTCCTTTATCTG
>NW_007743736.1:0-1611 GCF_000696425.1 Galeopterus variegatus | reverse complement strand
TTTGATAATGATGTGCCTTGTGTCACTTTGTGTGTTTTTGTGTGTGTGTGACATATTCTTTGAGGCTCATTGAGCTTCTAAAATCTGTGGATTTATACATTTTTATCAAATTTGGAAATATTTTGTCCTTTCATTCTTCCAATATATTTGCTTTCCTCTCCTCCCTCTCTTCTTACTCATGGATTCCAATTATGTATTTCTTGAACTTCTTGCTATTGTCTTACAGGTCACTGGGATTTGCTCATTTTTCAAAAGTCATTTTTTTCACTATGTTTCATTTTGAGTAAATTCTATTTCTGCATCTTCAGATTCACTAATCTTTTCTTCTACAGAGTCTAATCTGTTGTTAGTCACATCCAGTACATTTTTCATTTCAAATATTTTATTTTTCCACTATGGAAGTTCTTTTTTATATCTTAGGTCCATATCTTTCTTTATATATGTGAACATTATATTAACATCTGTTCTATTATCCTATTACTTCCAGCATCTCTGTAATTTTTCGATCTGTTTCTAATGGTTGTCTTTTCTCCTAGTTAGAGGCCACATATTCCTTCTTCTGACACAGCTAGTAAAAGAAAGACCTACTGGCCCTGGACATTGTAAATCTTATATTGTTGAGTATCTTAATTTTGTTGTGTCCTTTTAGAACACTTGGGCTTTGTATTATATACACTCAAGTCACTCTTGAACCAAAGTGATCTTCTTGAGGACTATCTTTAAGCTTTTCTGAGTAGTGCTAAAGTAGCTTTTACTCCAGGGGTAGTTTAGTCCTACTCNTCTTATCCAATTTGAGAGTCTCTGTGTTTTAATGGGAGCATTTGGACCATTTACATCAAATGCAATTTTCAGTAAATCTGGTTTTAAGTCTATAATTGTTTTTCTGTTTATCCCATCTGATATATATTTATTTATTTTCTCTCTGACTTTTTTTTTTTTATTAATTCATGTATTCTAGGACTCAATTTTATCTATATTATGTTATAACCTATACCTCCCACCCCCACCCAGTGGTAGCTTTAGGGTTTACAATACGTATTTTTATCAAAAATTACCTTCAAATAATATTGTATCAATTCATATATAAGACTCTTACAATGTGTTTCCACTTCCCTCCTCCTGTCCTTGGTATCATTTATTTTTATTTTATTTTTTTGACAGCTGGCTGGTACGGGGATCTGAACCCTTTACCTTGGTGTTATCAACACTGTGTTCTAACCAACTGAACTTGATACCATTTTTGTCATTTATTTTACTTCTACATTTGTTACAAATTTCAGAATCCATTATTATTATTATTGCTATAAAAAAGTTAACTATATTTTAAAGAAATTTAAAAATAATAAAACAATCTTTTATCTATTTATTTACCATTTCTGTTGCTCTTAATTCCTTTATGTAAATTCATGTTTCCATTTGTGTTATTATCTCCTGCCTAAAGAACTATTTTTAATGTTTCTTGTAGGAGAAGTCTCTGGATGATAAGTTGTTACAGCTTTTCATTTGTCTGAAAAACAAATATTTTACCATATTTCTGAAAGATGTTTTATTTTCATATAGATTTCTAGGTTGACCATATTTTTCCGCTTTTAATATTTTAAATATGACAAT
>NW_007743735.1:18009-18250 GCF_000696425.1 Galeopterus variegatus | reverse complement strand
TTTCCAAAACTATTTTGTCATCCTAAACACAAACTCTGTACCATTAAGCAATAACTTCCCATTATTCTTTCCCTCTAGTAAAAGACTAATGTCTTAACTAGAAAAACTGCAAATGCCTGCCTGACCTGAGTAATACATAGCTTGAGTGACCTTGAGTAAGCCTTTGATCATTAGTTTCCTTATCAAAATGATGACTCTATTCATTCAAATATTACTTACTCTGAACCCACTTTACCTAGAT
>NW_007743735.1:11960-12423 GCF_000696425.1 Galeopterus variegatus | reverse complement strand
TTAAAACAGTAGCTGAGCTATTGGTGCTTTGGTATCAAGATGCCAAGGCCCACCCATGGCACATCTGGCTCCAAATGGCAACAAGTGAGTGGGGAAGGAAACAGACCTAAAAATCAATTCAGAAAGTTGTAATAATAATCATAATAAATCTGCATGTGCTATTTGATCCTTTAATGGGGTAGGCATTTTTATTCCTGTTTTAAAGATGAGAAAACTGAAGCTCAAAGACTTCAGAAACTTGTCCAAAGTCATCTATGTTGCTGAGAAGAGGTAGGCGGACTTATGTAATTCAGGGCCCAAGTGTTCTAATATCTTTGCCTGGATCCTATTGTTAAAGGAAAAAATTATTCATGGCATTTGTTAAAACTTAAGGCAGACTTTATTTAGGACTCCCATGACAGGTGCAGGAACTACTGCAATGGGGTTCAGCAGTAGGTTCAACTTCAAATACAACAAGGAAAAG
>NW_007743735.1:6304-6796 GCF_000696425.1 Galeopterus variegatus | reverse complement strand
AACATGGGAGGAAGACATGTCTCTGTCAGGAACAAAATTTCCTTGTCACAGTACTATTTTTCTCAGCTCTCTGTTTCACTCAGAAATGGAAAAAATATTGAACAGCATTTCCCAGACCTACTGCTGGCTCATCGAATCAACTGCTAATGTTTTATGAAATCCAACCCAACTGATGTGGTGCATTAAGCAGAACCTGCTAGGTTAACATTTGCCCCTTTCCTGCTCTCCCCAGGTCATTGGGCCTGTGCTACTATGTGAAGAAGCTCTATTGGAGCCAAAGCTCTGTCTGTGTCCAGCAACAGTGATGGGAAGTGACTGCCAGCTCAACACTGCCATTGCCCCTTGGGGCTGACACTTTGGTGGACCTCTCAAAGACAGCTGAATGTGTTGATACAGTAAGTTTGGTTATCACACATTTCCAGGACAAGGGCCCAAGGAATCCCCTAATACCATTTGGTTGATATTAATTACATCTATTTCTACTCCTCATAG
>NW_007743735.1:0-753 GCF_000696425.1 Galeopterus variegatus | reverse complement strand
TTTTTGATTAACCTGGTGGTCCTCTGAACCATCTGGTGGTAGGCATGACAGTTATTCTTAAAATAGTCAAGGTTTAATTTGCATATGGATCATATTATTTTGCAAATATCTGTGGTATACAAAGTTAAAGTTGGGATTTTTATATTTTGGCATGATTTTGTCATTTTGGATCCTGTTGTCTGTTACAACTTCAGATTATCCTTTTGGACGTCAAAGGCAATTTTATCTCTCTGGGAGGCATCTCCATATCCTGTCCCATGAGTGGTCAGAACACTTTGAAGGGCAAGTACGTATACTGAGTGCCCAGTGCTAACCGATGCAACATCCCTTTTCAGAAGATGCTGTTTTGGGGTACAAGCTGGGTCACTGGTTCAAAATCTGCTACTGCACATGCACGCTGGACTCCCCAAGGATTTGGGAATGCCCTGTCAATTGCTCAGGATTAGAGGGCAGTCAAGCTATGTGGAACCCTATACATTTATGATAACTTTCGTTCTCCGTGTTCTTGCTGATTTCAACCCCCTTTTTAAAAGTAGGCTTATGATGTGGCCCCATTGGATAGTAGACATCTTTTCCATCGACTGAAAATGTATTTGATTTTTTAAAGAAAGGAAATCCACTGGATCAGAATGAAGCCGGTCAGAGCCCACCAGGCCGTGGACATACTTCCCTGGGGTCTGCAGAGCTCGGATGGGCTGTTTGGGCTGAAGCTGGGAGGCCAGATGTCATCCTGGTCTGCACAGAAATGCTGAC
>NW_007743734.1:17686-18253 GCF_000696425.1 Galeopterus variegatus | reverse complement strand
ACCTTAAAGAACTAGAAAAACAAGAACAATACAAACCCAAAGTTAGTAGATGGAAAGAAATTATTAAGATGAGCACAGAACTAAATGAAATAGAAACACCAAAAATGATACAAAAGATGAATGAAACTAAAATTTATTTTTTGAAAAGATAAATAAAATTGACAAACCATTAGCAAGGCTAACAATAAAAAGAAGAGAGAAGGCCCAAATAACAAAAATTAGAAATGAAAAGGTGATATTACAACTGATATCTCTGAAATACAAGGGATCATTAGAGACTACTATAAACGACAATATGTCAACAAATTTGAAAATGTGGAGGAAATGGATAAGTTTCTGGACACACACAAACTACCAAAAGTGAGCCAAGATGATGTAGAAACTCTGAACAGACTAATAACAATAAAAGACATTGAAGCTGTTATCAGAAGGCTCCCAACAAAGAAATGCCAAGGACCAGATTGATTCCTAGCAGAATTCTACCAAACATTCAAAGAGGAATAGATACCAGTTCTCTACGAACTATTCCAAAAGATTGAAACAGAGGCAATTCTCCCAAACTCATTC
>NW_007743734.1:14637-15848 GCF_000696425.1 Galeopterus variegatus | reverse complement strand
CCAATGACATTTTTCTCAGAAATGGAAAAAACGATCCAGACATTTATATGAAATAACAAAAGACCATGCATAGCCAAAGCAATTCTGAGCATAAAAATAAGTAGAGGCATAACACTGACTTTAAACAATACTACAAAGCTATAAAAACCAAACACCATGGTACTGGCATAAAAACAGACATACAGATCAGTGGAGTAGAATAGAGAATCCAGAAATCAACCCACACACCTACAGCCATCTGAGCTTTGACAAAGTCATCAAGCCTGGGGCTTTTGGCACTGGGAAAGAGACTGCCTCTTCATCAAATGCTGCTTGGTTAGCTGGATATCAATATGCAGGTGAATGAAACTAGACCCTTACCTTTCACCATGTTAAAATCAACTCAAAATGGATTAAAGAATTAAATATACACCCTGAAACAATAAAACTTCTNTTCCAAAAGATTGAAACAGAGGCAATTCTCCCAAACTCATTCTATGAAGCAAATATCACCCAATACCAAAACCAGGTAAAGATACAACAAAAGAAGAAAAGTACAGGCCAATATCCTTGATGAATAACAATAAAATGCTAGCTAATACATCAATACATATGCAAAATTATAAACCATGATCAAGTGGGATTTATCCCAGGGATGCATAGTTGGTTCAGCATATGCAAATCAATAAATGCGATACACCATATCAATTAAATTAAACACAAAGACCATATGATCATCTCTATAAATGCTGAAAAAGCATTTGATAAAATCAACACATGTTCATGATAAAGACTCTCTACAAGTTAGGTGTACATGGAAAGTATTTCAACATAATTCAAGCCATGTATGATAAACCCACTGCCAATATCATCCTGAATGGGGAAAAGCTGAAAGCTTTNGAACAGGAACCAGACAAGGATGCCCACTCTCACCACTCATATTCAACATAGTGTTGGAAGTGCTAGCCAGAGTAATCAGAGAAGAGAAGGAAAAAAGGGCATCCAGATTGGAAAAGATGAAGTCAAACTGCCCCACTTTGTAGATGACATGATCCTATATATCAAACAGCCTAAATCCTCTACAAAAAAACTCTTGGAGTTGATAAATGATTTCAGCAAAGTTGTAGGACACAAAATCAACAAACAAAAATCAGTAGTATTTTTATTCTATAATAGTGAACATGCAGAAAGAGAAATCAAGAAAGCTTGCCCATTTACAATAGCCACCAGAA
>NW_007743734.1:11215-12571 GCF_000696425.1 Galeopterus variegatus | reverse complement strand
CTGCTATAAAAAAGAATGAAATACTGTCATTTGCAACAACATGGATGGACCTAGAGAGAATGATATTAAGTGAAACAAGTCAGGCATAGAAAGGTAAATATCACATGTTCTCAGTTATTTGTGGGAGCTAAAAATAAATAAATAAATATACAAATAAACTGGGGTGGGAGGGAAGAAGACATAATAACAACTCCTTGAAGTTGATACAACAAGCGAACAGATATGAGGTTGTTGGGAGGGAAAGGGAAGAGGGAGGAGGGAGTGTGGTTTTGGTAATGGGCCACAATAATTTACCACATTGCATATTGACAAAATAAAATATAATTTATTAAGAAAAAAAACAGAAGGCAAAATTGTGATATACCACATTAACAAAATCAAAGACAAAAATTATGTTATTGTCTCAATAGATACAGAAGGAGCATTTCACAAAATTCAACATCCTTTCATCATAAACACTCTCAATAAATCAGGTAGAAAATGAAAATGTCTCAACACAGTGAAAGCCATATATGACAAAACTACCGCCAACATCAAGGTGAAATATTTTCCCCTCAGAACGCAAACGAGATATGGATGCCCACTCCTACCACACCTATTTAAACAGTACTGGAAGTATTAGCCAGAACAATCAGACAAGAGAAAGAAACAAAGGGCATCCAAATAGGAAAAATGAAGTCGAATTTTCCCTGTTTGCACTTGACATCATCCTATATAGGGAGAAACCTAAAGACTATGTCAAAAAACTCTTAGGGCTGATAAATGATTTTAGTAAATTTACAGCACACAAAATCAACACACAAAAATCAGTAGCATTTTGACGATTTAACAACAAACTAGCAGAAAAAGAAATCAAGGAAGTAAACCTACTTACAATAGCTACCAAAAAAATTAAAATACATAGGAATAAATTTAACCAAGGAGGTGCAAGATCTCTACACTCAGAACTACAAATCNAAGTATACAGGACCTGAAAGAAGAAATGTACAAGGAAATCAATGCCCTGAAAAAGAATGAGACAGAGCATGGTGAGCTGAAGGATTCCTTCATCAAAATAAAAAACTCAACAGAGAGTTTAATCAGCAGGCTTGCAGAAACAGATGAGAGAACTTCTGACCTTGAAGATGGGCTGTTTGAAATAACATAAGCAGACAAAAAAAAAAGAAAAAAGAAAAAGAATAAAAACATTGAAGAAAATCTAAGATAGATATCAGATGACCAAAAGTGCTCAAATATGCAAGTCATCGGTGTTCCAGAAGGGGAGAAAAAAAGGAGATTGCTTTGAAAACATATTGAACAAAATAGTGGCAGAAAACTTCCTAGGTATAGGAAAAGACACAGATCTTCAGATTCAGG
>NW_007743734.1:6924-9262 GCF_000696425.1 Galeopterus variegatus | reverse complement strand
ATTAGAAAACGATAACAAATGAAATTCTGGAAACTATACAAACCCATGGAAATTAAACAGCTTTCTAGTTAATGACATATGGGACCAAGAATAAATCAAAAAATTTATTGAAACTAATGAATTCAAAGATACATTCTACCAAAACCTGTGGGATACTGCAAAAGCAATACTAAGAAGAAAATTTATTGCATTAAATGCTCACTTCAGGAGAATGGAAAGATGGCAAGTGAACAAACTAATTCTTCACCTTAAAGAACTAGAAAAACAAGAACAATACAAACCCAAAGTTAGTAGATGGAAAGNTGTACTTAGTTAAATTGTACAGGTCTTGGAATTAGTAAAGTTTGCCTGTTCTTTGCATTTGTTGACCAATAACACAATTGCAAATATTTTTCTTCCTATCCTTGACTCTGTTAGTAAATATGACCTAGTTTCCTGCCTAGGATTGCTTTTAACATAGTGCAAACAATATTTGTAATGAACTGGAATTTGAAACTAGTATGCAGTCAATTTGATTTTTTTCATGACATTGAAACAATTTGCAAAATGCTGTATTCTTTGGAGTATTAAACCTGATTATTGAGGAGGAGTATGGGCATTGCTTCATATTGAGGATGAGGAATGTGTCTGGAATGCAGACAGAGCACTTTTTCATATTCCCATAGTCAGTATTTGTGCATTTCCATTGCTTATAACAAAATATGTGAAACTGTGTTATTTGTAAGAAAATGAAATTTATTGCTTACAGTTTGAAGGCTATGAAGTCCAATATCCAGGGAACGCATCTGATGAGAATCTGGGCAGTGGCAGCAGTGACCCAGGGATCTCACATGGAAGAAAGTGGTGGATCAGAGAGAGCCAAAGACCAACCTCCTCATTAACTTTCTTGTTGAAGCCCTCAGAAACACACCTGTGAGCACCATTATTAATCCATTCACTACTATACAGGACTACAATCTAATGTCCTCTCCATGCCCCGCCTTTCAATTACAATAATAGGATTTCCCACCCTCTTACACTGTCAGTGGGGAAAAAGTTATGGGGGACATTCAACCTAAGGCATTACCCAAAGCAATTTACAGATTCAATGCAATCCTTATCAAATTACCAATGACATTCTTCACAGAAATAGAAAAAACAATCATCACACTCATATAGAACAACAAAAGACCCTGAAGAGCCAAAGCAATACTGAACAAACAAATATAAAGTGAGAAGCATTACACCATCTGACTTAAATTATACCAGAAAGTGATAGTAACCAAAACATCATACTACTGGTGTGAAAATGTTCACATGGAGTAATAAAATTGAATAGAAAACCCAGATATCAATCTGCATACTTATAGACAACTAGTCTTTGACAAAGACAGTGAGAACATATGTCAGAGAAAGGAGAGCCTCTTCAGTAAATGGTGCGGAATAAATTGGACAACCATGTATAGAAGAATGAAAATAAATCCTTACCTTTCACATCATACCAAGATCAACTCAAAGCGGATTCCAGACTTAAATTTAAGACGTGATATAAAACTCCTAAAATAAAACCAGGGGAAACACTTCAGGAAGCAGGTTTGGGCAAAAACTTTATGCATATGATCCCCAAAGCACAGGCAACAACAGGAAAAATAGACAAGTGGGATTATGTCAAACTAAAAAAGCTTCTGCACAGTAATAGAATTAATTAACAGAGCGAAATGACAACCTAGAGAGTGAGAGAAAATATTCACAAACTATGAAACTGTCCAGGGATTAATACGCAGTGTATGCAAAGAACTTAAACAGCATAACTGTGAAAAAAAAAAAAGTAAACCAACTAAAAAATGGGCAACAGAGCTGAATAGATATTTCTCAAAGGAAGATATACAAATGGCCAACATTCATATGAAAAAATCCCAACACCATTCAGCATAGGGAAATTCAAATCAAAACCACGTTGAGATATCATCTCACCCCAGTTTGACTATTCTTAATAAGACAGAGAATAACAAATGCTGGTGAGGATGCAGAGAAAATGGAACCCGTCTACACAGTTGGTGGAAATGTAAGTTAGTGCAGCCATTAAGGAAAACAGTATGGAGATTTTTCAAAGAACCACAGGTAGAACTGCCATATAATCCAGCCAACCTACTCCTGGGTATATACCCAAAGGAAAGGAAATCATCATGTTGAAGGGATACCTGCAGTCCCATGTTTATCACGGCCCTATTTACAATTGCCAAGAGTTGGAACCAACCCTGTCCATTGACAGAAGATGCAGATAAATCTTCAACTTGTTGATTTCCTTTCCTCTGAGTATATACCCAGAGTGGGATTGCTGAATCATATGGCAGTTCTA
>NW_007743734.1:0-6369 GCF_000696425.1 Galeopterus variegatus | reverse complement strand
TACATATGAATATCCAGTTTTCCCAGCATGATTTATTGAAGAGGCAGTCTTTTCTCCAATGTATGTTCTTATTGCCTTTTTCAAAGATCAAGGTAGGCTGTAAGTATATGGGTTGATATTGGGGTTCTCTATTCTTTACCATTGGTCTGAGTGTCTGTTTTTAAGCCAGTGCCATACGGTTTCAGTTATAATAGCTTTGTATTATAATTTGAATGCATCCTACTGTAGCTTTGTATTATAATTTGAAGTCAGGTAGTATTATGACTCTGGCTTTATTAGCTTTATTTTTTTTGCTCAGGATTGCTTTGACTGTTCAGGGTCTTTTATTGTTCCATATGAATGTTAGGACTTTTTTCTATTTCTGTGCAGAATGTCATTGATATTTTTGTAGGAAATGCACTGAATTTATAGAACAATTTGGGTGTATGGACATATTCACATCCTCTTGGATTGGAAGAATTAATGTGCTCTCCTTTTAAAGCCCTAAGAACCAGGCCTAATCTTCCTGGAATGTATCAATCCATTCACAAGGGTTGAGCACTCACAGTCCAGTCACCTCTTTGAGGGCCCCACCTTTCAACTACCAGAAGAGCATTTCCACTCTCTTAACATTGTCACTGTGGAGGTCAAGTTTTTGTAGGACATTCGATCTAAGGCAGTGGTAGTGGAAGTAATGAGGTAGTAATTAATGGAAGAATATTAGGAATCCATATGGTAATTACTCAAACTCAAAGAATGAGGCTTTTGATTACCTCCTAAAATAATAAAAATCAGCTGAGAAGTGGGGTACTGGATAAAAGCAATTATTAATAACAATTGTGGCCTTATTAACTATTTCACACAAGGTCTGTAGTAACTAAGCATATTTTCCTCCATATTTTTACATATATATTTGTATATGTTAAACATTTTTATCCTCCTCTTTCCCCTACTATTTTCTATAAGGTGTGCTAGTGAGGGTTAAAATTATGTCTTCTAATAAAAGGAGGATCCTGACTCAAAAGGGAGTGAAATGAAGGGAGGCAGTGATTGATTGCAAAATGGAACTCTCATTTCTCAGGGAGAGGGTCAATGCATCTTAGTTTTCATAAGGCATAATTCTATCAGGTAATGGAGAACACCTCTCCAGTTGGCATTGTTCTTTAAAAATGAATACTGACAAGAAACCATGTACGAATACTTGATAGTGACGGGGGTAGCAAACCAGATTTTTTTCCCCCATTTAGTTCTTTTTCTCTTCTCCATCACAGGGATGGGATGTTAGGAAAGTACATATTTCAGACAACTTGCTGGCAGAGTTTCACATTTGAAATTGCCAACGAGAGCCAGTGGCTTCAAGATTTGAAAGAGTAAACAAACAAACAAAAAGCAGAAACCATTATTGCTGCTCTACCACTGGCAAGCATGTGAAAGCTTCTGCAGACACTATTAAAGAAATTTTTGCAAGCAGCTCTTTGAACATCCTCTGGCAAATTTACTTTAATGGTACATTTGAATTCATTGGAAGTGGTTTCTGAATGCTAGATGTTACTTTCTTTACCTATATTCCTCTTTTATCTTTATTTTCTCTGTCCTCCCAAAAGTTTTGAAATTCTCTAGTTTTCTGATTTAAATTCCTTTTCACTTTAAAAACTAGACTCAATCCCTTTCTACATAAAAAAAAAAAAATCTAGACCACATTTTTAATTGATCCTATACTGAAATGTATCCTTCAGAAATTGAAATTTTTGTTCTTTAAATGAAGGAAATATGTGACCATCCTTATCATTGTTTGAAATATCCTCAAATTTAATATGCAGTTAGTAAAAAATAGTATAAGGATACTGAATGTTTTTTTATTTATTGTATTATTTTATTCAAATTATTTTAAGGCTTGGAAATTTGATCAGTTGCTTGGTTAAAATGGCTCATGGCCCAGGACAAGGAAGACACTTGGCATATGTTTTAACCATGTTACCTTAGGTTAGGTATGGTGAGGCCAGACAGAGATCAAGAATGGGAAATTGGAAAGAGACTTACAGTTTTGGTAAGCTCACAGTTTCCTGAAGAGAACACACCATGCCACACAGGGCCACTCAGGATAAGCACAGGGACCAGCTGAGGCAGAGTGAGAGAGGGGAACTGTGGGCAGGCACCTTTATTGTGTGTTTTTTTTTTTGCAGGAAGGAAGGACTGTGGCAAGGCAAGCAAGTATAAGATTGGCTAATTTAAACAATTTCAGCAAGTTCTAGGGCATAGGGGCTTTAACTGGTTGTGCGGAACCTGGCTCTGGGGACAATAGAGCTGGTATGTAGTGGCCTGGTTCGTGAAAGCCCCAAAGGGAAGTTGTTGGAGGTGTGGACCTAACTGGCTGCTCAAGAAGGGGAACTGACCAGCCTCTAGTCAGGGCCTCAAAATTAGATCAAGACAACATTTAAAAATTTAAAAAACAAAACAAAACAAAACAAAAAACCCCAAAAAACTATATTACAGCATGCCATGTTGGTCCTTAAGAAGAAAATACTGTATATTGAATAGGTTTGTGTGTGTGCACACACATATACAAGTATGTTGTTTTGTTTGTTTGTATATGCATGTAAACCTATAAGCTCATGCATTTGAGAAATAATGCTTTAAGTGGGCCTTCAACCTTAAAATCCTTCATAGATTTTTTACATTGTATTGTGAGGAATCCGAGCCACAAAGTGCTTTGGGATTAAATGACCATGAGGATCTTGTAATAATGAATTTTCATACACAGCAAGCAGTTATTGGGGTACTAAAAATACAGACTAATTTCTTCCTGGCATGTTCTGGATATCCACATCTTTTAAAATGTGCACAGCTTTTTGGAAATAAAAACAACAGTATCTGAAATACAGGATTCATTGATTAGGCACTTTAAAAGAACCAGTAAATTTGAAGGTATAGAAGAATCCAAAGTAAATCATAAGAAACATAAAGAAATCACTCCAAAGGATATCTTAATCAAGTTTCAGAAAATTTTAGTAAAAAATTATTAAAAGCGGCTAAGAATAAAAAATAAAGTAACATTACCTATAGGATAACAGAGAAAAAGATCAGACAATACGAGGAGTATATTAATAACTAAAAAATATCATTATTTGGCTGAAATTCAAATTTTTCTGGGTGTCCTTCATTTTATATGGCAACCTTGCCAATGCCAAACAGGTATACGACGTATACTTAAAATACGGGAATTTTTACCTTGGATAGTAAGCTTTGAGTGATGATTGCATGAAATAGGGATGAGAATAAAGGTTAGATCAATGAGGGAACTAAAATGTTCATACTTGAATAGTGAAGCCTTGAGTCCTTCTTTTGTTTTGGTTTTGTTGTTGTTGGCTTTCACATCTTAATTCATTATCTTCTACTAATTTAATTTTATTGGTGTAATAATGTTGAGGTTAATAGCAGGGACCTGGAGTTCCCATAGTGTTTCTCTAGGCAAGGCCTTCGTTTTCCCGACAGTGTGCCTTTATTTATTTTGTTTTCTTTACTCAATGTGTCCTACCCTCTGTTGGGCCAAGTCTATTCCTGTTCTTTTATTTCCTACTTATATTTCAAAGGCCACCTCAAGTGTAATTTCTTTTGTAAAATTTTTCATCAGCTCCATAGCCACATCACCATAGAGAAAAACATACAGATTACCTAAGTTTTCCAGTAAGTCTTTGCATTCTTCTATATAGCAACTGGTACACTGTCACATAATTTCTCCCAAATAGACTGAACTCCTTAATAACAGGAAAAATATATTACTAATGGTTTTATTAATGACTATTTCCAAAAGGCTAAAGTATTCATTGACTGACTTATATATGCTTAAAATGTGGGTTCCATGAAATTAAATTTGTGGAAATAATGTTTAAAATCCTTGTGTTGTACCTGTAGTTTATGGGCATTGTGCTAAGACTGTTAAAGGGCAAATTCTGCTATACCTTCTAGTCAGCTGCCTCATAAACAAAGATATCACAAATATTTGAAGGAACTGCTGCTGTGGTTCTTGGGGGAATTTATTACTAGGTTTAGCAAATGTGCTTGTACAGATCAATGGGCCATTATGTTGACCTTTCACTGGTTTTTGCTCTCAGCATTTCAACTCTGCTCTTCACTTCCTTTTAAAAAATGTTATGGCATCTCTGTCAATAGGCATTGCTAGAAAACCCAGTTGATGTTTTTCTTTTTATTTCTTGGCTTTTTCTTTAATGATCAAAAAGTGTTATCTATCTCAAAACCAGAAAGGATCCAAAAATGTCCCTAGAGAATATCGTCATTGTTTACAGAGATATTTGTGTTCAGTTTGCAAATATATAGTGATTGGGGTTATATGAAACCTTGAAACTTCAGGTGACACAGGATTGCATGACAAAAGTGGAAGGCCACCAAGCCCAATTATAAGACATACTGGAGAGAAATGATTCTTCAGCTTCTCAAAATTAAATTTTCTTTTTATGTACTTCTCTGGGGCACACTGACTAACAAATCTAACAAATAGTTTAATATTAAAAAGAGTGTGTGTATATGTGTTTACATATATACATATATAATTTCATCCTTTATGACTGACCAATTTACTACAATGTGAAAGTAAGGTATAAATTCTGGATGAGTGAAAATACCCCATGTCCCCCAACCAATTATCCCTGACCTCCCTCCCTATCCCCCTTTCTCCACTCCACTTTTATCCCTAGGTTAGCTCTCTCCCTCTGCAAGTCCAATGCAACACTGTGGTCTTTTTTTTCCTTTCTAATTTATCTCTTAGCTCCCATGTATGAGTGAGGACATACAGTATTTACCCCTCTGTGCTTTGCTTATTTCACTCAACATAAATTTCTCCAAACACATCCATGTTGTTGCAAATGGGAGAATTTTATTCTTTTTTTTCTGGCACAGTAGTATTCTGTGGTGTATATATACCACAGTTTCCTTATCCAGTCATCCACTGATGGACATTTAGATTGGTTTCATATCTTGGCTATTGTGAACAGAGCTGTGATGAACATGGGAGTGCAGGTATCCCTTCAACAGGATGATTTCCATTCCTTTGGGTATATACCCAGAAGTGAGATTGCTGGAACATATGGATGATCTATTTGTAGTTGCTTGAAAAATCTCCAAATTGTTTTCCATAGTGTTTGTACTAGTTACAGTCCCACCAACAGTGTGGCAGCATTCCCTTCCCTCCACATCTTCTCCAGCATTCATTATTCTCTTTCTTTTTGATTATAGCCAGTCCAACTGTGGTGAGATGAGATCTCAATATGGTTTTAATTTGCATTTCCCTGATGACTAGAGATGTTGAGCATTTTTTCAGGTACATATTGGCCATGTGTATGTCTTCCTTTGAAAAATGTCTTTGCAAACCTTTTAATTGGGTTGTTTTTTTACTTTAAAATTGTTTGAGTTCCTTGTATATTATGGATATTAATCTCTTGTTAGATAGATGCATAGTTAGCAAAAATTTTCTCCCACTCTGTAGGTTGTCATGTCACTCTGTTGATTGTTTACTTTGCTGTGCAAAAGCCTTTGAGTTTGATTGGGTTTTTCAACAATTTTCAGATTGTTGAAAATTTTGGGGTAATTTCCAGAGGTATAAAAATAGTTAATTTTGACAATTTTTGCTAGTGTTCTCATTGAGTTTAGGAAGAAGATTCTTAGAGATCTTCTTTCTGCTATTCTAAGAGTACTTTTCCTGTGTAATATTCCTAAGCATGCAAATAATATATAAAAACCATTTTTATATGTGATTTGAATTGTGACATCACTTGTTGGCATTCACACAAATAAATAATGAAGTCACATGAGTATCCTCAGTAAAATAGATCTTTAAAAAACCACATTGATTCAGGCAACTGAAAATCAAATTTTCTAAACAATTTATATCTCATCCTAGCTACCCAAATATTTCTAAAGGTCCCCCAGCCTTTCCCAAGTGCCACAGGACTATTAAAGTAAAAGCTTCTATTTTGTGAGCACATACTTTGTTCCAGACACGATTCTAAATTCTTCTTACATATAGTAATTTAACTTTCACAGCCACCCTGAAATAATTACTTCCATTTTATAGATGAAGTCAGAGTTTACATACTTAGCAGAAATTTCAGAGATAATGAGGGGTTAGAACCATGTCTTAAAGTTATACCTCTATGATTCAAAGCTGATGCTATTAACCACTATGATATTTTGCATACATATACAGTATACCCCCCCGAGAAATCATACCTCATGTATAGCATTGTTGCGTAGTAAAATCACCTTCACCACTCTGGAGTGAATAGAACAACCCAAATGGGTGACAAGCCTACAGGAGATAAAGCTTCAAGGTACAAATTAAACCTATAAGGTTAAGTAGCTGTGGGTAGATTGTGC
>NW_007743733.1:5330-18254 GCF_000696425.1 Galeopterus variegatus | reverse complement strand
CACATATGTTGTTGTTTACAGATCTTTACTATTTTTTGAATCAGACTCTTCAGTTAATTTTCACCACCTCTGGAGTACAGGAGTAATAGCACATTTGCAGCCAGTTCCCTCCTTGCCCATGTTTGCTGCCAGGTGGGGTGTGGGGGTCTCTCTGGCGAAGAGGATGAATGTGGCCACCCCACAGTGCCTTCCAGGAGGGCAAAGCTGAGGACCCTCCTGTGCCTACACTGGGGAGTTCTTCTGTCTGGAGGTGCTGTGCACGTCATTAAGTGAAAGAAATAAGATCATATAAGGAGCACACCCCAAGTCCAAAATCAGGTCTCCCCACAGTAGCTCTGTACTCCGCCTACTTCAACAGGAGGCAGGGTCGAGAGGGCGGAGGTGAACGCTGTGGGTGCACCGAGCTCCCCGCTATGCCAGCTGTTGTGTTATGCACCTTCCTTAAACCGCCGATGCGAGATACGGGTTTTTATTTTGTTTTCATAATTGAGGGCACTGAGTGTCAGACAGCAGCAAGCAGAGCGAATGACAGGCAGACTTGGAATGAAAGCAGGACTGAGTGATTTCATGTCCTCTGCTATAGCACACCAGGTGGCCTTGGGAGTAAAGAAGTAGGTTTGATGCCCAGTTCTGCCGTGCAATAGCTGAGAGGCCCTACAGCCATCCTCAGCCCTCTGAGACTCCCTTCCTGCCTCCGAATATCATTGATTGGCTCAAATGAGCCAATGTATGTAAAAGTGTTTAGGAAATTGTAAATACCATTTCAAAGTATGAAATTACAGTTTCATTTTAGCCTCTTTCATTTGTTCCAGTAAGACCTCTTAATATGAATTCTATCTTAACGTTAACCAATATTTGCTGAGCACTCAACGCAGGGAAGGCATCCTGCTTGAGCAGTAAAGGAATCTAACAATCACTAAAACGCATGCCTGAGGCAGCAAAAATGACATTGAGCACAGGATATATGAAAGTTACAGGTCACAACTGGGCAGGGGAGGCTGCAGCGCTACGTGCTAAGTGAGCGACAGGGTCATTGGTTGTTCTATCCACTCCAATTTCTCAAGAAAAGAGGTGGTGGCAAAGAGGGTTAAATGATATTGCTCACGGGTGAGTAGGAGGCTCACATGCTGGGTGTCTAGTGGGTGTTTCATTTTCTCTCAATCTTGGTTGAGACCCAAAGCTCAGGACAATAGGAAAAGATTGTATCTGCATCCTAAAGAAAGTGGCCGAACCAGTGAAACTCAGCGGGGGCAACCTCCTCTCCAGGGAGATATTTTTGTTGTCACAACAGAGTGAGTGCATCACTGGCATCTCGTGAATAGAGGCCAGTGATGCTGCTAGTCATCCCACAATGCACTGAACAGACCCCAAACCCCATAAAGGAGAAATACTCAGCTCAAAATGCAATAATGCCACTAATGCAGAGGTTGAGAAACTCTGTGCTAGCGACATTTCTCAAAGACTTGCTAAGAGGTGGACGTGGATAAGTCCAACCTTTGGCTCATGAGCTATGTTTAGCCTGGATACAAGAGGAGCCTAGAGAATCCCTAGAGACAATAATTCTGCAAAGACTTTCTCTACAAAGCACTGTTGGGAGTGCCCTGGCAGCCCCCCTACACTCCCAGTGAAGAGGTCAGGAGGCAAGATCTCCCATCACCACACCAAAAGGAACTCCCCAGGTCCTGCAGCTACCATGGGTCCAGAGCAGTGTTCATTTAGAGACAATCTACAGATAAGTTTTTGCAAAGAATCCTATTATGCAATCAACTTTTTTCTGACTTGTGGGTTCTAATAATTCTTTTGAACAAGGAAAAAAGGTGTAACAAAATCTGTGGTTTACTGAGCAACAGAAAGGCATGAAAAGAGAGCACAAAGTTATGCCCCTTGACTGTCCCTTTGGCGCTGCACCTCCCCCAACCTCCATCTGCTAGGGACCCAGCAATATCATCCAAAGGTGGTGGCAAAGAGAGCTACAGCCAAGCCTGAGTGGCCTCGTCATGCTCTGCTTCCTGTATGGCTGCCGGGGGGTCCTGGCATGGGCTGAGGGCCACGTATGTGTCAGGCCCTGGACTTCATGTAGTTTTTCTGTCTTAGGTATTTTCTCAGATGAGAAACCTGGGATTCGGAGAGACTCTGTAGCATCGAAGATCATGCAGGCATCACTAGCAGCAGAGAAGGGATTTAAAGCCAAGTATGACTGTCATTAAAAATGACCCATTTCCTAGCACCCCACACTGACCCAGCAAGAATTGAATTAAAGTACAAAAGAGAGAAGAGTGGGTCCGACTTCTCTGCACATTCATGAGGATGCAGAATGTGTTCCCACAAATGTTCCCAAGTAGGAAATGTGGTCCTTTAATGAAAAGGGCTGAAACTGACAGAATTCCAATTTATTGGATGAAGTATAATCAAGCAATCCAAGAGCCTGAGTATTTGGTTGACTAAAGATAGAAACTGCACCATGTTGGTCACTAAGAACTAAGCTCGTGACTCCTTGATTTCCTAACATATGCAAGTGCTCTGCAAAGGCAGAAATTAATGGGTCATCGAGAAGGCTTCATGGAACCAGAAGATTTAAGTAGAAGTTTTGCAAGGTAAGAAAAGGAGAAAGTCCACTTCTGCTGCACACGGCCTGGCTGAAGCAGGGGAAGGATTAGTTAAGGAGGCAAGATCTCCCATCACCACACCAAAAGGAACTCCCCAGGTCCTGCAGCTACCACGGGTCCAGAGCCCTGTGTGACGGGGCACAGAAGTGTTTGACCTGGGTCATGAGGGTTTGGTGGGCAGAGAGAGAGTGGGAACTCTCATTTTAAGTCAAAAGATGACTTCAGGTCATAGCAGACTTTGTAACGTGACAAACTCTCCCCTGAAATCAGTTAAGTAATTTTTATGAAATAATAATTAAGAATGTTCCTAAAAGTTTCCAAGAACCACAAGGTAAGAAGGTGTTAATAACTTTTATTTTGGCAAATGGACTGATAATTTTGGCATTATGTGTATATGAATAAAGCCCCGATGTGTTCCTGACTGATTAGCAACCTCAGAAATGGCGCACTTGCACGCCGGGCCTTGAGACACACTTTCCCCTGCTAAACTCTCGGAAGCACCCCTCTGAGCCTGGCCTGGCACCTCCGTTTCAGGTTCCCTGCCATCAGCATTCTTGGGCACATGGCATGGTTGATGGATATCGCAGCTGCAAATTCTCACCTGCTCTTCACTCTGGGAATGTGAGCCTGGTCCCCTGTTTCCCAGATTGTTTGAGGGATTTTTTCAAAAATAAATATTTTATTTCTTCATAATTCTGGTTTTGTTGAAAATGCTTTTCTTTCATTTCTAGTTGAAATTGAGAGAATACGACTGAAACAAGAGAAAATATTTATTTTCCCAGCAGACAGTAAGCATATTATTTTCACCATATAGGATGGCTGGTTAGACCTTTTCATACAAACACACTTACTGATAAACGCCAAACTGGGCTTCTGAGGATCTGATATTTTTATTCAAAAACAAAACAAAACAAAACCCCCTTTTTAAGGTCAGTTATAGGCAAAGAGCTACAACCAAGAGGTATATATGAAATCTGTCTGCTCTCTTTGGTCCTCAATACAAAATCCATAGAGAAAGAAAACATGGCGACCTAATATAACAGCCCCTGAGCACACGCACCCTTATCTCGCTGTGGCCACATCCTACCCACCAGGGGCGCGCTCACCTGACCCTCAGCCTGGCCGGGCCTGGCCTCAACCTGCAGGGCTTCCTGCTCTCCTCAGAGCGAAGCCTCCCACCAGAGGAAACCGGAAACGGTGTCCGATGGCTGTCATTGCATCACGACAGATACCAGTAACTGTGCGCCCAAATGTCTGGTTTGGCATCATTTCCTATAACATGGGTTCCCATTTAGAGACCATGTACGTTGAAATTGCCTGATTATTTCAGAGAGAAGGCAAGCTTCATTATTTCTTTTCCCAGAGATTTCTAGTAAAGGTGAGGTGTCCAGGGAGAGGGTGCCAGGAAGGATCCAGGTGGAATTCATACCCATTCAGCTCCCACTGGCGGCGAGATAAAATGCTGGAGGTTCTATATGTTTACAGTTTCAGGGGGTCATTGTAAACACGCTGCAAATAAACCTATGCATGGAAGAAAGAACGATGCTTAGAGAGGGTCAGTGATCTGCCCCAAATAGTCTCCATGCTGTTTCAATTACCTTGTGAGGCCACCTTGAATACCCTCCATGCTTATTAACTTTATGACAATATGCTGTGGCATTTGTGGGCAAATATGGGGTGGGCCTGACCTGCTGCCAAGCCCAGAACAGCTTGGTCAGGACAGAATGACCAGCTACTCGAGAAGCCATGCTTAGAGGGTGCCTTGGGCACAGACCTGGAAGTGTCCCCTTTTGGGAAATTCTGCCCAATAACCTTTCTCCATTCTGGAGGGGAAAAGGCTAAGAAAACTGCATATCTTCTTTGTTCTTGTGAACGTGCTTTAGCAGGAAATATCACGCAGGGATGCATGGAGTGGGCTCCAAACCTTGTAGTCTGGACTTAAGTAAATGGTCAAAATATGAAACGAGGATAATGCTTTGGAAATATGTAGCAGCATATTTTTATTCTCTCACATAAATTATGTCACCTGTGGGCTTTCCTCTGTTAAGGCTACACCATGAGATATACTAGCCACAGGAAGAGATGGTAGACATGCCCAGAACAAAATCACTTTTTGAGTTAATTGAGATAATGGCCTTGAAAATCAGAGAAAAGGAGAAATATGCAGAGAAAAGGCTTTTCTGAATCTCTTAATCTCCCATGCATAGATCAAAAAGCAAGCCCAGCAAACCAAGAACACAGAATTTCACTAGAGGTGCTAGATGTGGGAGACTCAGGGTACGAAGTCTGTGAAGTCAGCACTGTCCAGAGAGAAGTGGCCCGTCTGGTGGGAAGTATGTGAGATGGTGGGGGAAAGTCAGAGGGGCAGAGGGGAAAGCAAAGGGACTCCTGGTTCCCTCACCTTGAGGGGTTTAGTCCCAGGGGACAGAAACCTGAGCTAGATGGATGGAGAAACAGCATCTGGCTGCTGTCTGGCTTTCCCGGTATGGCTGTGGAAGAACTCAACAGTGAAAGGCATTTGCAAAGACGAGCCCAAGCCAGCACTGCTTTGCACACAAGACATCCAAGTGCCTCTCAGGGTCTCTAAGGGGGTACAGAGGCGTGAGGGGCTGGGTGACACAGTGCCTGGGACTTGCATGAGAAGGTGCAGGGCGAGCACTTTGCATCCTGAGGTGTGGTGTGCAGTCATCAGTGGTGAGTCCAGGTCTGGCTGTGGCGCCATCAACTCAGAGTAAGAGGTCATGTCCCAGAGAATAGCAGGGCAGGGGGGGAGGTGCTGAGGACACAGAGGGGAGCAGGAAGACAAGTGTAAGGACCCACACACGCTTCCCCTGTGTGGTGATGCCATCCTGGGGATGACAAGGAAGAAGAGAGAGATAAATGCAGAAAGGACCAAGAATGCACCAAAAAGAGACCGAGCTAACCCGATGTGAACTGTTGCAGAGCAGTGAGCGTAGTGCCTCCCCCAATATCAGAATGAGGATGAGATGAGACATATTGTTCATATACAGTAATGACATTTGTACTCCCCTCTGGTGGCAGTTCCACCACTGTGCCCTGGTCAAAGGTACCAAGGTGAGGGGGCACCAGTGGTGACCAACATCCCATCCCACAATCACCCTCTGTACACTCAGGAGCTGGGTTGTGTCAGCCAGAGAAAGGGTGCCTGGGTCTAATTATTTTGCCTAGGGATGTGCCTTTCGATAATTAGTAGAAAGGGCCCTTGTGTGCTGGGGGGCGGGGGGTTAGAAGGTAATAAATTCCTAGAGTCATGTAGACAAGACACAGGGTTTTAAATAAATGGAATCCATGAAGCTTTGTGACCCTAAGGAATGACAGAATTAGGCTATATAAAAAGAATTATCAAAGGACTAATGAAAATAGTATTATTTGAAACTGGTAACTAGATTTTAAATTCCAGAGCCTGGAGAGAAATTGATGGCCCTAAAATATATAGTTTAAAAAAGTCATGTGCATAGGAGGTCCTGTGACATAGAGTCAAGGGACTCTGGAGTCGGGATGCCTGAGTCAACTCAACTTTCTTCTGCTTTGTCCACTGTGTAGCAGAGATGGCAGTGTCCCTGCCAGGACTGCTGTCAGGACAGCTGGGGTAACAAACACGAAGTGCTCAGCATGAAGCCGGTAGCAGAGAATTGACTCGGTGAGTACTAATTGTCAGTACCATACTTGGAATTAAATCTTGCGTCTGTCCGCATGCCCTTGTGTATAATAACTGGGAAAATTAACGAAGAAACATCTTCCTTTGGGGACATTTCCAATATTGCCATCTGTGCTAGAAATGCCTACATCCACCTCCACCTCCACTTCTCTGTCTCTGTCTCTGTCTCTGTCTGTCTCAGTTTCTCTGTCTCCCTGGCAACTATCTAGCTAATTATCTGATAATAAACTGGTGGGTTTGTTGTTGCCACAACCTCACTAACGTCATCGTGACAAATCAGAAACCTCAGAAATGGCCTGGAACAGTGGCTCCTGCTTGACCCACCTGTCTCCTCCCCTGAGACCAGCAGTCACACCTGACATTAACCTCAGACCTCTGGCTTGTTTTTGGAGGCAAAGCCTGGTAGACCAGATACCCAGTTACACGCCATCATCTGCCCCTTTCTCTGCCCAGTGAGTTTGTTTTTCCCTTTGTTTAATTCTGTGAGAACCTAAGGCAATTATCTAGTGCTTGCTCTTGATATTCTGGGTATTTATGGAAAAGTCTGTTTTATTCTCTCTCTCTCTTCCTAGTTGGACAATCAAACTGGCATGACCAGAAATATCTACATCCACAGAAGAAGAGAAGGAACTTGTATTCATGTGCAGTACCCAACTTGCCTCTGCCGCCTTCACCATGCGCTTGACAAAAACAAATGAGGCTCTGGAGCATTCGATAAGTATTTGCTTAGTTACCACAGCTGCTCGCAGGCAGTTAGGTGAGAAGAACGACAGAGAAGCGCTGAGAGATTCTGTCACCTCCACTGCAGTCTGTCCAGAAAGTCCACAGACTAAAGTAGATGAGGCCGTGTACAACTAGGTTCAAGGTACTAGAGGAGCCAGGACTAGTCCATGAATCCCTCTTCACTTCAGGACTTGAACCCTTCCCACATGAGCAGCCTCGTCTCTGCTCCCAGCCTCAGCCTCAGCCTCAGCCCCACCTGAGTTCCCTGAAAGTCCCCTCGGTCCTCAATGCGATAGGAAAAGGAAGCAGATAGAATGACTCCAGCTTCATGCTCCAAATTCGATTCTATATTTAAGAACATGATGCTTAGAAAAAGGGTTCAGAAAGTAACTCCCAGGCAAGTAGAAATGCTTCCCATTTCCACAGAAACTGAGGCACCTCCCCGGCCCCCTCCCATTCTGCGAAGACCAACAGGCAACCATGGGTCAGGCCGGGTGTGCAGCAAGTGCACACAGCTGACTCTGCCACCAGCACTCAGTGCCCAAGGAACCGCCCAACCCCTGCTTCCTTCCCTCTCCTGATTCAGGCCACGCCCTCCTGTCACCGACCCTAGACCCCAGGCGTCCAGCCCGCAGGCCCCCCTTCCCTGCCTTCTCCTGGGGACAGGCCTGGCAGACAGGATGTCACTGCTGGAAGCATTTGCCGCCTTCTCCTTCTGGGCCTGGGAGTCGCTCTCAGACCATCAGGTGTGCAGTACCCAACTTGCCTCTGCCGCCTTCACCATGCGCTTGACAAAAACAAATGAGGCTCTGGAGCATCCGATAAGTATTTGCTTAGTTACCACAGCTGCTCGCAGGCAGTTAGGTGAGAAGAACGACAGAGAAGCGCTGAGAGATTCTGTCACCTCCACTGCAGTCTGTCCAGAAAGTCCACAGACTAAAGTAGATGAGGCCGTGTACAACTAGGTTCAAGGTACTAGAGGAGCCAGGACTAGTCCATGAATCCCTCTTCACTTCTGGACTTGGATTCTTCCCACATGAGCAGCCTCGTCTCTGCTCCCAGCCTCAGCCTCAGCCTTTGCCCCACCTGAGTTGCCAGAAAGTACCCTCGGTCCTCAAGGTGATAGGAAAAGGAAGCAGATAGCACGATGCCAGCTTCATGCTCCAAATTCCATTCTATATTTAAGAACATGATGCTTAGAAAATAGGTTCAGAAAGTAACTCCCAGGCAAGTAGAAATGCTTCCCATTTCCACAGAAACTGAGGCACCTCCCCGGCCCCCTCCCATTCTGCGAAGACCAACAGGCAACCATGGGTCAGGCCGGGTGTGCAGCAAGTGCACACAGCTGACTCTGCCACCAGCACTCAGTGCCCAAGGAACCGCCCAACCCCTGCTTCCTTCCCTCTCCTGATTCAGGCCACGCCCTCCTGTCACCGACCCTAGACCCCAGGCGTCCAGCCCGCAGGCCCCCCTTCCCTGCCTTCTCCTGGGGACAGGCCTGGCAGACAGGATGTCACTGCTGGAAGCATTTGCCGCCTTCTCCTTCTGGGCATGTGAGTCGCTCTCAGACCATCAGTCTAGACGCGTGGCCAGAGCAATTCTTCAGCGTTTCCTTCTTATATTCTCAGAAGCTCATTGGAAATTCCCCTCTTTTCTTACAGTTGGACTTGGATTAAGAGGGGAGCAGTCCCAGATATCCATTTCCACAGAGGTGAAAAAGAGAGTTGACATGTATTGCAAGGTCTCCAGCACAGAGTTTGAAACTGAAGTCATTCCCTGGTACTGGCAGAAACCGAATCAGGCTCTGGAGCATCTGGTTCATGTGACCTCGACAAAATCCCCAGCTCGAAAAGCCATAGGTGGGACTGAAAACAAATGGTGGCAAAAAAGAAATGGCAAACTTTCTTTTTCCTGGGCAGGTTCTTCTTGGAGCATCTTGTCTGCATTACTGCAGTTGTAAAGAATATCTGATGACAAACTTTGTCCCAGAACCATGAGTGTGCTCAAAGCAGGTGTGTGTAAGGATTTAAAAGGGATTACTGCTGGGTTTATAGAAGGTTCTAGGAAACAGTTCTCATCTCAGACAAGCAAGCACCAGCCCCTCCGTTGTGCCTTTCCTGGCTCCCTTTTGTCTGGGTCTCACAGGAACTCCCTTCGTCAACTTTCACATTTCCCACTTTTGATCAAGTTCTTTCTCTGTGGCTGGTCGGTTAGCTCACTTGGTTAGAGGGCAGCCTTATGACACCAAGGTCATGGGTTCGGATCCTCATACCCTCCAGTCACTCCCCCCCCCACCCCCAGAAAAAATAAAAGGAAAATGTCTTTCCATGAATGCACCAGTGATCAATTAGCTTGTTGTTAGGCTTTAAGTGTCCCTCCATGCTGGGATGAATATGTCCCAGTTAGAGTTGGTCTGTTCCCACCTCGGGGGAGGTGATACACAGCTGGATGTCAGTGTCAAGACCCTTGTAGCCACGTGTGAGCAGCAAGGAGGCCAGAAGGAGGAGCTCTCAGGAGGAAGAGCTCTGAGGCCTGGGTTGTCTGGATTTCACAGTTAAGTTCGATGATGTCTGTTCCACAAGCTTCGGTTCCATCTGAATGTGCTGGGCCCGCATTACTTTGCCAGGAGTTGCATTTCTGCAGAGGTTTAACAGGTAACAAGTATAGAGTTTAACAAAGGAAATACAGAGTAAGGAGACCAGAAATACAACAATTCCAGTTTGTATGATGGTTTTCAGCCATGAACATAGACGTAAGGGGAACAAACTAAATAGATCAATGACAACATGAAATGGTGAGACTTGTAGCCATGTGGCTTGTTCTCTTGTTTGATGCAACTAAGTCTCAGCTTCCCCAGAGGAGTTTATCCAGATACAGTGTGTGGTACCAGCAATAGCACAGACACAACCTTGCTCAGCTGATAGATAACCGAGTGATATTATTATCTAAGACCACCCCAGAAGAGAAGTTGAGCACTGTTCAGCAGCAATACTCTTTGCAGTGGAGTCTGCAAGAATTCCCAGGGTAGCAGATACATTTCTTATCATTTCTTCATTAATGACTACATCACACCATGGTGGAAAAGATCTGCCACAGGAAGGAAATCCAGAATCCCATAATTCACCAGGTAACTCACATTTGACCTTAGGTTTAGTGAGAGGGGGCTGGTTCAGTGATAATTGCAGTGATCAGTTTCAGGTCTATTATGCATTGATAAGAGAGCAAATATCCCGATCCACCTTGTCCTCTGGTTATCCAGGTGTCTAAATACCTGAAGGCCCAGAATGAGATTTCCCAACCACAAAATTAAATGTACCCCACAAGAGCACAGACAATTGTTCAGTCTGTGAATTTTCTGTATACTTGAATAATGGAATTAAACCAAGTGTCAGTTGTATTACTAAATATTGTAATGGCCCCTCCTTTCAGAATTAGCCCCCAAAATGTTTTACATATCTTAGGGAGCCCCAAAGAACATTTTAAAAGGGATGACCCATTCCACATTTCTAGGTACAACTAAGAGATCACCATTTTGAGTAGGTGAGACAGGGCACAGGAGTTGAAGGTGGATGAGAAAGTATAATCCTGTAGGATGGTCCAGGGACTCAGTCTGTACACATGGTTGGATGTGGGATATTGGAGAAGTTTGTTACAGGTTAAACTAGGGGTAACAGATCAAGGTTTCTGGTGACAACTCTGACAATCATCAAGGTCTCCCCCTGTGATGATAGACTGTGAAATGCAGATAAGAGGGAAAAAGAGGGAGAAAATAAAGTATGAATTGAAAGTAAGGAAAGCTTATACGGGCTTGGTCTAGACATCTTGGGATAAAGTCTGCTTGGGGGCTGTCTGCTTCAAATCCTGAAAATTTTCAGGTTTAATTCATTGATAGAAGTGCAGGTCCATTCGGAACGTGATGTTTTCTTTAAATGAAATACATGTATCCATGAGTCAATTCCTCTAAGTTTGGCTGTACAGGAGTTGGTCAGCAGGACCTTTTGCGGAAATTTCCAGCAATATTGGAGGGAGTCCTTTTGCAAATATCTTTTCCAACAGACAAAAATCTCCTGGTTGTGGGTTATGGTGCTTTAGATCTTTGTCTCCTAAAAGCACACTGTGGAAAGATTGTTCTACCAGAGTATAATTTTAATTCATCGCCTTAATTATACCTTTACAATACTGAAGCATTTCACCTTTGATTAATTTTGATGCCTGATGCATGGGATGTCAAGTAATTATCTCAAAAGATGAGAGCTTGTGTAATTCCCAGGGTATATCTCTTAAGTTCACGAGCACTCATAAGCAGGGCTTTAGGCCACTGGCCATGGCAGTTGTNGGTCTCCAGCACAGAGTTTGAAACTGAAGTCATTCACTGGTACCGGCAGAAACCGAATCAGGCTTTGGAGCATCTGGTTCATGTGACCTCGACAAAATTCCCAACTCGAAGAGCCTTAGGTAGGATTGAAAACAAAGTGGTGGCAAAAAAGAAATCACAAATTTTGAGTTCTGTCCTTACCATAAATTTCACAGGAAAAGAAGATGTGGCAATCTATTACTGTGCTGGGTGGGACCCACAGTATTAAAACTGTTGAGACAACACACAAAAGATCCCCTCCTTAAGTGGGTGCCTGCCACATCCTTCCCAACAAGGGCAACCTCAAGCAGCTGGCCAGGTGGCTCCCAGCCTCAGGCGTGCCTTCTCTGCAGCTCTGCCTAGGTGTCCCAGGAAGCCACCATGGGTCACGCTCACACAGTAGTTCCCAGCTGACCCCAGGCATGGTGCTTCAAAATTTTTACTTGACACTGTTTCCTGAGGAGTGAAAGTCTTGTCTGTTGACTGAGAGGACACAGGCTGTCACTGTCCCTCAGAGCACCACGTTCGTTGGTTGAGATGCGGTTCCTGGGCAGGTTCTTCTTGGAGCATCTTGTCTGCATTACTGCAGTTGTAAAGAATATCTGATGAAAAACTTTGTCACAGAAACGTGAGTGTGCACAAAGCACGTGTGCATAAGGATGGGAAAGGGATTACTGGTGGGTTTTTAGAAGGTTCTAGGAAACAGTTCTCATCTCAGACAAGCAAGCACGAGCCCCTCCGTTGTGCCTTTCCTGGCTCCCTTTTGTCTGGGTCTCACAGGAACTCCCTTCGTCAACTTTCACATTTCCCCCTTTTGATCAAGGTCTTTTCTTTCTCTGTGGCTGCTCGGTTAGCTCACGTGGTTAGAGGGCAGCCTTATGACACCAAAGTCATGGGTTCGGATCCCCATACCCGCCAGTCACTCCCCACCCCCACGCCCAGAAAAAAGAAAAGGAAAAAAAGGAAAATTGTCTTTCCATGAATGCACCAGTGATCAATTAGCTTGTTGTTAGGCTTTAAGTGTCCCTCGATGAGGGGATGAATATGTCCCAGTTAGAGTTGGTCTGTTCCCACCTCGGGGGAGGTGATAAACAGCTGGGTGTCAGTGTCAAGACCCTTGTAGCCACATGTGAGCAGCAAGGAGGCCAGAAGGAGGAGCTCTCAGGAGAAAGAGCTCTGAGGCCTGGGTTGTCTGGATTTCACAGTTAAGCTCGATGATGTCTGTTACACAAGCTTCGGTTCCATCTGAATGTGCTGGGCCAGCGTTACTTTGCCAGGAGTTGCATTTCTGCAGAGGTTTAGCAGGTAACAAGTATAGAGTTTAACAAAGGAAATACAGAGTAAAGAGACCAGAAATACAACAATTCCAGTTTGTGTGATGGTTTTCAGCCATGAACATAGACGTAAGGGGAACAAACTAAATAGATCAATGACCATATGAAATGGTGAGACTTGTCGCCATGTGGCTTGTTCTCTTTTTTGAGGCAACTAAGTCTCAGCTTCCCCAGAGGAGTTTATCCAGATACAGTGTGTGGTACCAGCAATAGCACAGACACAACCTT
>NW_007743733.1:0-4330 GCF_000696425.1 Galeopterus variegatus | reverse complement strand
CTCTGGTTGTCCAGGTGTCTAAATACCTGAAGGCCCAGAATGAGATTTCCCAACCACAAAATTAAATGTACCCGACAAGAACACAGACAATTCTTCTGTCTGTGAATTTTCTGTATACTCGAATAATGGAATTAAACCAAAGGTCATTTGTATTACTAAATATTGCTAATGGCCCCTCCTTTCAGATTTGGCCCCCAAAACTTTTTCACATATGTTAGGGAGCCCCAAGGAACATTGCAAAGGGGATGACCCATTCCATATTTTTAGGTACAACTATGAGATCACCATTTTGAGTAGGTGAGACGGGACAGGCGTTGAAGGTGGATGAGAAAGTTTAATCCTATAGGATTTTCCAGGGACACAATCTGTACAGATGGTTGGATCTGGGATGTTGGAGAAATTTGTTACAGGTTAAACTAGGGGTAACAGATCAAGGTTTCTGGTGACAATTCTGACAATCAACAAGGTCTCCCCTGTGAGGACATACTGCAAAATGCAGATAAGGGCCTTGTCTTTCTGGGAAAAAGAGGGCGAAAATAAAGTAAGAATTGAAAGTAAGGCGAAAGTAAAGTATGAATTGAAAGTAAGGAAAGCTTATATGGTCTTGATCTAGACATCTTTGGAAAAAGTCTACTCAGGGGCTGTTTGCTTCCAATCCTGGAAATTTTCAGTTTTAATTCTTTGACAGGAGTGCAGGTCCATTTGGGATGTGATGTTTTCTTTAAATGAAATACATGTATCCAGGAATCAATTCCTTTAAGTTAGGCTGTGCAGGAGTTGGCCAGCAGGACCTGTTGTGGAACTTTCCAGCAAGATTGGAGGGAATCCTTTTGCAAATATGTTTTCCAACAGACAAAAATGTCCTGGTTGTGGATTATGGTGCTTTAGATCTTTGTCTCCTAAAAGCACACTGTGGAAAGATTGTTCTACCAGAGTATAATTTTAATTCATTGCCTTAATTATACCTTTACAATACTGAAGCATTTCACCTTTGATTAATTTTGATGCCAGATGCATGGGATCTCTAGTAATTATCTCAAAAGATGAGAGCTTGTGTAATTCACAGGGTGTATCTCTTAAGTTCACGAGCACTCATAAGCAGGGCTTTAGGCCACTGGCCATGGCAGTTGTAAAGTTCCATAAACTTTTGCAACCTGATCTTCAGAATACTACTGGTGAGTTCAACTAATCCAGGGGACTGGGGATGATCAGCACAGGGGAAATGCCATAGACTGGCCATATAGCACACACTTGTTTTAAAACATGTCCAGTAAAATGGGTTTTGTGATCACTATGAAGCTCGAGAGGGGTACCCCAAGTAGAACTTATCTGTACTACTATTGAGGCAGGGGCTCATCTGTATGGGAATGCAACCCAAGATGAAGACCAAAACATATTTGAATCCACGTGTGGAAGGTGACTGGATAAAATCCATCTGCCAAACCTGGAATGACCCACTTGGGAGGTTAAAAAGGCCAGGAGCCAGTGCTCACTGGCTCTCCAAGATTGAATTTAAGATGCGGGGACAAACTGAAAAGCATTTTTGGCCACTTTTCCTCACCACTATTGTTTCATAAAAGTTGTTGTCTTTTCTGTAGCTCAGTGGTTTAATTCACTTACAGTAGTTAATAATGGAAGCTTCGTGGAGTCTAGAAGGATAGGTTTTTTATTTGACCTGCAGCAGAGTTTCACATTATCACTGAACCAGCAGCCATTATTTTGCCTGTTTTTAAGGAAATATAAATTACTGTCCTTGTTTCATCCTCCTGAGTCTCGAATCCCAAACAAATTAACAATGGATCAATTTTTGTGCTGGATGCAAAAGCCATGTGCTCACATCTCCGGAGCAGTGTTTCTGTAGTCTGAAAATTAAGGGGGGAGCAGGTAAGTTTGTAACAGAATCGGTCAACACCAGGACTGCCTCCACCATGGCCCACAGACACATTCCTGTCCAGATCATGAGCCCTCTGCACGTGTGGGCACTGCTCAGCCCTGTGGCAGGCCATGAAGGCCTTCGGGACCCCTGACCCTCTTCTTCCTCCTCTTGCACTGAGTCTTGCCACCCCTGGGCCTTGCAGCAACCAAGCTCCCCAACTTCCTGCCTTCTCCTGGGGACACGGTCTGGTAGACAGGAGTTGTTCATTGCTGGGGACACTGAGATCAATTTTTGTGCTGAATGCAAAAGCCATGTGCTCACATCTCCAGAGCAGTGTTTCTGTAGTCTGAAAATTAAGGGGGGAGCAGGTAAGTTTGTAACAGAATCGGTCAACACCAGGACTGCCTCCACCCTGGCCCACAGACACATTCCTGTCCAGATCATGAGCCCTCTGCACGTGTGGGAACTGCTCAGCCCTGTGGCAGGCCATGAAGGCCTTCGGGACCCCTGACCCTCTTCTTCCTCCTCTTGCACTGAGTCTTTCCACCCCTGGGCCTTGCAGCAACCAAGCTCCCCAACTTCCTGCCTTCTCCTGGGGACACGGTCTGGCAGACAGGAGAGTTCATTGCTGGGGACACTGATATTCTCTCCGTTTGGGCTTGTGAGCTGCTCCTCAATTATTTGAATGCAGATGGGAGATGAAAGAGATTCTTTATCATTTCCTCTCTCTATCTCATATGTTCATGGGAATTCCCTTTTCTGTTTGCAGTTGGATTCGGAATGTTAAATTTGAAGCAACCAAAAATGTCTATTTCCAGAGCAAAAAAAAAAAAAAAGGGCCTGCATACCTTGTATGGTCTCCATGGAAGACTTTGTGAGTGTGGTTAAATAATGGTACCAGCAGAAATCAAATCAAATTATAGGACATCTGATATACACCACTTCAGTAATCACCCAGCTCGAGTTCATATAAATTTGAAAAACAACAAACGTGATGCAAGAAGAAATATTCAGATGTCTCTTTCAGTCTTTACCATAAACTTGGTAGAAAAAGAAGATGTGCCATGTACTTCTGTGCTGCATGGGACCCACAGCACCAGAGGTGCCAATGTCTCCCACACAACAGCCTCTCTTGAGCCTCTGCCCAACCACATCCGTCCCACAGGAGCAAAGCCAACAAACTCCTCACGGGGCTCCCAGCCTCAGCCCTGCCTGCTCCACAGCACATCCTGAGCTTTCCAGGAAGCTCTCTTGTGTTAACGTCAGTGCAGGAGGAGGCATCCCTAACCATGATGTCCCCACATCTCCATCTAGCACTGCTTTCCAGTGAATTAAGGTTTTCTCAGGGAAGCAGTGGACACAGGCTAAGGCCCCACTCAGATCATCACCCAGAGGCTTCCACCGACTGTGAATGGCTCAGGCTGAGGGAAGGATCTCACATGGAGTTACCACAATGCCCCTGCAGTATAACTATTATTTGTCCATTTTACAGATAAAGAAATTAAAGCTTATAGAGTTAAAGTGATTTTCAGAACCAAAATGACCATGTTTTGCTTACGGTGGCGGCGGCGGCCATGGCGGCAACTGGAGGCAGACCGCATAGGACGACGTGGTTTCTGTGCTGTTCATGCTGCTGGTGTTATGCTGCCCGGCATCTGCGGAGACTCCTCAACCAAAGGTGGAGGACTAATGTGCACACGCCGTCATACCTGTCGTGGTTGGCATTGCTGGTCTGCTGTTTCATTCTGGACATCGCCTGTCAACCTGAAAAGCGTTCTGCAGTATCCTTGCGAGTTACATGAATGTGTTTGAGTCACAGTGGCAGCTGATGCATGATTAGAAGACACTGCTACAGATGGACATTTCAGGTAATGAGGGCCTCAGAAACCATGGCGGTTGAAGGCAGCAGCAGTGGTGGAAACTCAAGACTCAGGGGCTCCAGGGACTGGAAGAAATCACACTGCCTACTAGGAAAGAAGAAAAGGTAGCGACTTGCTGCAGCCCAACACCAGAGTGGACCCCTAGAAAGGCTGGAGACACCGCCTCTTGCAGTCGGTGACTGTGTGACTCTACTCCCGCCCCCGGAAGCAGCAGTGGCAGCAGCGGAGGAACCGGTGCCAGCGGCGGTAGCGTCACCCACAATAGCAGCAGAAGCAGTGCCAGCAGCAGCAGTGGGAGAAGCAGCACCAGCAGTAGTGGTGGCAGCAGGGGAAGCGGCGGCAGCGGAGCCCGCGGCAGTGGTGCCAGTGGCAGTGGCAGCAGTGGGGGAACCGGCAGTGGCAGGAGCTACACCCTGCAGTACCGCCACGTCACCCAGCAGCCCAGCAGATTCCAAGCTGACAAGAGAGGTGGCTCCCTGGAGAGGCCCAAGACCTGAGGCAAAGACACACGTGAGGCACTAGTGGCCAACTGAGTAGTCACTGAGGTAGCCATACCAAATTGGCAACCCCAGCA
>NW_007743732.1:17434-18255 GCF_000696425.1 Galeopterus variegatus | reverse complement strand
GCTCTTTTTTTAAAGACCTAAGAACCATGCCCATGATCACCATTAAACCACAAAATGGATTAATCCATTCACTATGGCAGGGTCCTCACAATCTAACCACCTCTTCAAGGCCCCAGCTTTCAATTACCGTAATATGATTTCCCACCCTCTTAACACTGTCACAGTGGGAACCAAGCTTCCAACACATTAAACACTGGGAGCACACAATTCAATCCATAATAGTGGTCTAATTTTATTCTTTATGGGGACATCCAGTTCTCCCAGCATCATTTATTGAGGAAACTGTGCTGTTCTCATTTTGCATTTTTAACATCTTTGTGAAAAACCAATTGACCATAAATGCATGGGTTTATTTCTGGGCAGGCTCTCTATTCTGTTCCATTGGTCTGTGTGTCTGTTTTTAGCCTACTACCATGTTGTTTTGATTATATTAGCTTTGTAGTTAATTTTGAAGTAAGGTATAGTGATTCCTTTGGCTTTGTTCTTTTTGCTTAAGATTGTTTTGGCTACTTGGGCTACCCCTTTACTCTTGTTGATCGCAACCAAAGTTTCTAATGATTAGTCTTACCAAGAGTGAAATTAGGAGAGTAGAAGTGGAGAATCCAAGACCTTAGAACAGTGTCTATTTGTTCACTTTTCCAATGTTCCCCACCCTTAGCCCATGAGGGAAGAGACAGTGTCTTTTTTTGCCCTTGGAACACTATCTCATAGATAGAAGGTATCCCTGAATATTTGTGGAAGGATGAAATAAATTCCACAGGAAAGTAGAGGCTAGTGAGGGAGGGAAGGTGAGAAATGAGCTTGAGCCTGCACCTCATGGT
>NW_007743732.1:16030-16689 GCF_000696425.1 Galeopterus variegatus | reverse complement strand
AGATCCTAAAACAAATGAGTAGCACATTGCTCCTGCTCCTCTTCTGAAGGAACACCACTTAGAAGACAGCAGTATTTAGAATGACAAAATAAAATGAAAAGTGCTAACCAGGGCAAGAAAGAAAGGCTGTTGGCAAATAGAGAAAGGAATATTATCTTATCCACCAAGAAGACACCTATGTTAACTTTGAAGTCGAAGATACTTCAGTTGGGCTTTGAAGTTGAAATGTGCCAAACAGAAAAGAGGTAAAGTGCATGTCAGGCAGATGAGGACACAGTGAGTCAAAACACATCCTGGAAATGGCAAATAATCTGGGTGCCTAGAACATGGAGCATATTGGGCGATAGCAGAGTATGAGACAGAGAAGATGGGTGGGACCAGGTTAGTAAAGATTTAGTTGACGCAAGCATCAAGCATCAGGAAGCCATCAAAATGATTTTAAGGAAAGGGGGGTTGTCCCAAATCCCAGAAAATTCAACGCTCTCCTCTGTAACTTAGGAAAATTTCTTGAGTTTTATACATTTCTATATGTGTTTCTAATTTCTTCTTCTGTAGGGGATAATATTAGTACTTCTCTCTTATTGTTATTTTAAGGACTACATGAATTAACAGACATGAAAATCGACTACATTGTACATTGATAAAATAGAATATTTTTT
>NW_007743732.1:8039-15724 GCF_000696425.1 Galeopterus variegatus | reverse complement strand
ACATGAATTAACAGACATGAAAATCGACTACATTGTACATTGATAAAATAGAATATTTTTTAAAGTACTCAAAACAGCTGTAGACTAATACAAAGTATTTTTTAAAAAAATACTTCTTATTCTTGCCTTTAAGAGTGAATGTCTCATTTGTGAGCTATTATTAAGGCATATTTGGAAGATCTACCATTTATCTACTCCTAGGTCACCGAGATAAATGCACCAAAAGAATATATACTCTCAAGATTCAGTGCCAAAGTAACACCTGTGATAGACACCACCTCTTCAGCTCTGTTGGCTGCACATACATCAGGGTGCTGACAGCCCAGTGTGTGAGATGACAAATTATGGGCAGAATCAGCTATTAATCACTCATGCCAAATGAAAGAGAAGGCTGTCTACAAGTTTCTGAAAGGTGAACCCTTTCATTACCTAAACCAACATTATTTTATGCTGTTTTAATCTCTTCCTTCAGGATTTCCTTCTGGAACAATTTTGAAAGGCATCTTGCTCATTGGATTTACTGAAAATTTTAAAAGCTTCTTCCTCTGATGTTTTTCATTACGTAGCTATCTCTGCAAATCCTGAGTGCTGAAGTTCTAAGGATTGTCAGCAGAGCAAATTGATTTATTATATGAAATTTGACCTTTATTTTCCCCAATATTATATTGGCATGTGGTATAGTTTTCCATTTTTATAAGAAACAGTATGGGAAAAAGAAACTGTCAGTATCTAATATGTTAAATGCCAATTCCAGGAATTGACCGCCTAGAGGCTAACTTGGAAATAGCTCTTTGTTCGCCCAGTGCAACTCCCTCAATTGAGAAATGATCTCATCATATTGCTTATCTAGGTCATAGTCCTGAGAGCAGCCCCCTAAAATGATTAAGCCTCAAAATAATTCTATTTTGGCCCAGAACATTTGCACTGGCCCAGAGCAATGCCTCATGGTACCCCCCTTCCTACTTTTCCTCCATACAATGTGCTTGTACCCGGGCAGGCCGTGATATCAAAGTGCCACTTGTCTTTCAAGGGCCGTCAATGTAACCCCTAGTCTAGATTCCATTGAATTTAAGTGATTTGTTCTTCAATTAAAATGAGAGGTGAGGGCCGGCCCGGTGGCGCACTGGAGAGTGCGCTGCTTGAGAGTGCAGTGGCGCTCCCGCTGAGGGTTCGGATCCCACGTGGAGACCGGTTCCCGCTCACTGGCTGAGCGCGGTGCGGGCGCAACACCGAGGGTTGCGATCCCGTTACCGGTCAGTAAAAAAGACAAAAAAAGGAAAAAAAAAGAAAAAAAAAAAGGAGAGGTGAAATAATTTTCTTATCTGGATTCTTTACTTGATAGTGTTAATATGGACTAGACCTTTATCAACTTTTATGAAAGAGAAGCTTTAAAATCAATAATAGATGGAGGATAGAGTACAAGAAATTTCATAACCCAAGAAATGCAACCAAAAAAACTAATTGTGTATGTGTATATGACACATATTAATATAAAGTACTTTTCTAAATACAGTATTCAAATATTTTACTTATGTGACAGAGGTGACATGGATTTGTAACAGAAGTATTTCTCTCATTTATTCAATCACTTATTTATTTATTCACTAAATCAGTATTTGAGAAAAGCCACCCCATCAAAGAATTCTTTGCTTTATCCTAGACATCCTTATACTTCTTTGTTAGTCACTTAAAATGCTATTTATTTTGAATATATAACCTCTAAGTATCTTTATTCTTAAGAAAACAGTATGCTGAGGACTTTTTTATGATGCTAGGAAGATTTACATGCAGTGATTTTTACTGCAGCATTGTTTATAGCAAAAAATATACAAAGAACCCAAATACTCAGCAATAGAAAAATGGTTAAATAAATGACGGCACATTTGTATAATCAAGTTCTATAAAGCCATCTCAATACCAACATGGAAGTTTTAATGATGGCAAAATACTTATTTTAAAATGTTAGTAGAAAAAGTTACATACAAAACTTTATTCCTATATCTAATATAATTCAAATTATATTTAAATATTCATGAATAAAATGTACTGTTAAGAGTGATCACTTCTGAGCTAGAAAATTAAGAATATTTTTTGTTTTCTTCTTTATTTATGTCTGTACTTTTCAAGTGTTATATAATAAACTTACGTAACTCTTACAATCACAAAACAAAACCACAGAAGCTTTTGTTTGTTTGTTTTTCAGTAAGTCCACTATGTAACTCACTCTGTGTCATCTTTGGAGGGAGCCAAAAGAAAAATAAAATAATAGACTGGTACTCATGGTGTGTAAAATTTAAAGGAGATACCAAAGAGACAAATATGATTTAAAAAACAGCAATACAAAAGAGGGATAAAATTGAAACTGAGAAATTGTTTACTATAAGCTACTACAGTACCACTGAAAGAGTTAAGATGTGGACTTTGTGGGGGCTCAGGAGCAGGAACTATTGTATGGAGTCAGATATAGATGGATTTAAATAGGTAAGGAAAGGTAAGGGAATAGACCAAAGCATGGAGTCAATCCACGTTTTGCCTTTTGTTTCATGAATCTTTTTTAGAGGAGGATTTATATTACACAGTCAATGTTCAGTTACAAAACAGAAGCCATTCTGTGTATTTAAAACAGACAAGGAAATAATAGAAGGAATTAGGGGCTTACAAACCATAGAAAGGCCCAGAAAGAGTCAGAAACTGAAATCCAGAGATTAAAAACCTGCAGAAAACCAGTAATAACTTCATAGCTCCTCCACACACCTGTGGTGGGTGAACAGCAAATGAAATCAGATCATTACAAAACTCATCTCTGTGAAGCCCACAGTCTACTGTCAGAGTAAGAATAAAATAGCTTCACCCTCCCTTCTTTCCAAATCTGGCACAAGTAAGTCTAGGCAAAAACGTCAATCTATCCAGAACACTGAAGACAAAGTAGTCTGGAAAATGTGGTTCCCTGGCTTGTAACCTCTGTCACACAGGATAAAGCAGAAAAGGACATGAGAATTAGTGACTCATTCTCTCCTCGGATATTTACCCCAGATACTTATAATAAAGTCTTAAAAGCCAAAGTGAAACGTTGAGTCTTAGAAAAAATGTTTCCATAAGCAGGTGAAAAATATACCATGTTAGAAAATTGAGTTGGTTAAGCAAACCTCTCTTACAATGGTGAGTTGCTCCACCAGCTCAGAGTGCCATTATAAACACCAACAACCTCAAAGTACTGAAGGAAAAACAAAAGTGGAGTCAAATCTATACGGGGTCAGAGTTAACAGCCATGTGCCCACATCTCACTATGGGTCTGGAGCTATTTATACGAACCACACAGCCACCGTGACCCTTTGACCAGATCAATTTGCTCAATCAATTCAACAAAAGGAGTATGAAATCCAGCTGGTTTTCAAAGCATTGTTCTGGTTGCACCGCATAGACCCAACTTACAGTGCTACAGCCAACTCTGGTCAAATGAGAAACGTCACACTCATGCCCACTAGCCCTCTTTGGTGATGTTCACTCCAACACTATTTTCATAAAATTGCATATCTGGTTTTCAACATTTCTTCCTAAGTGGTTTAGAAAAATTATGTTTTAGATCTCTAATGCATTATGAATGGAATGACTTTAATATACAGCCATACTTGGAAGATAATTTCTGTTTAGAAACAAAGATTCAAATGGCAAAAATTAAATTAAATTAAAATTAAGGCCTCTTAAATTCTCTTCACTTATGAGTGTGGCTGGGGCAAAGTAACTTTCTAAGGGAGAAAGTGATGGAGGACTTTCAACACTTTACTACACTCTCTCTCCCACTAATCTGTCTTTACAGCTCACTCATCTGTGAATTCTTCTGATGGGGGTGGTGAGCCTTACATCGTCCAGCTCTACTGACCAGAGATTCATCTACAGATTATACCAATAGATTTTGCTGCATGAGAAAATCTGCTCTAATAATCTCCATATCACTGCTGCTAGATCACAAGTCTACATTGAGACTGGAAATGACAGAAGTTTCTTAGCCTGGAATTTTACTGTTAGAAGATCTTCAGTAGTAACATTAAAGAAAAAGAAAGTGGATGAGAAAGAAGAGGAGGAGGAAGGCAGGAAAGAAGGGAAGCAGGATGGTAACAGGAGAGGAAGTGTGATATAAAACTTCTACCACCGGCTTGAACAGTGTCTACCTGAAAGAGTTATAGTAAGAGCTGAGAGGAAACACGAAACAGGGCAAAACGGAGTCATCTATGGTCCTGTCGAAACTCACTTAAAAACATCCGTGTCTAAAATGCTTAGAAAGCATGGCCGAGACTATGGAAAAGATCGTAGTTATGCTCCTAAGGTACATTTCTAGAGACGTTTTGAACTATGACAGTGTCTTGACAGAAGATAAATATAAATTCTATATAATAAGTCATAAAAGACGGATAATGTTCTCTGCAATCCATAATTTCCTAAATTGATTTTTTTGAGAAAGTGTTCATATTATTGTCATTAATATATCATTGGCCTATGATTTTTTTCTGCTTAGCTCAGCTACCAGGAACTACAATTAAAGCAGGCATTTCTGCTACTTTTGGAGAAATCCTTTCAAGTCAATTTTCCTTGGATTAGCTTTCCACATAAATTTTGTCCCGTGTGGAGAAATTCAGCACAATGTATGCAGGCCCATAAAACTGGAAAGACTATTTTCATCAAGGAAGTGGGGTGCTGCTTATTTATGCACAATGCCCTGTGTAAATCAGCAATCCACATACACAAGACATTAAAAATTCCAGGTCTTTCCATAGGATATTGTGGTCAGCACATGATTACCTGAAACAAGTTTAAACCTGGGACTCAGATTTCTTTGTGTGGCTGCAATGTTTTTGCCTTAATAAAGATCTGAGACCAGAAAGAATTGCCATCAATTCACAACATATTTTTCTTTCAAAAATTACATTTCTCTTATAAATATCTCTGGAAAACAACCATAAGAATCCAATAAACCCCGAATCACTTCGCCAGTGACCTTATTTCTGGTTTAATGTTTTTGTCAATACCCTGGAGGAAAAATTGAAATTTGTGATCTTTTGATGAGCCATGAAGATGAAACCTACCACTTAGAACTGAGGGTTTGAGGCACTTTTTAAACAGGGAACAGGGCTCCTGATGTCCAGGGTCCTTTAAAATGCCTATCTGTTCACTCTCTTCACTCTGTTTTTTTTTTTTTTTTTTTTTTTAATTTGGTCACCACCACAGGCTTGAAAGAACTTTTGTGGTAATACTACAATTAAACAGTAGGTTTTCCGCTTAAATGTTCCAGTAAGGGTTTTCATCCCTCTTTCTCTGCCTCCCAACTTTCCCACCCCATGGGCAGCAGCTTTGCAAAGTCTGTATTTATTGTCCATGAGGTTTGTGTTTTTATCTGATTGGGAAAGACATACCTGCAGAGGTTTTGCTTTTTATCCTCTCCCATATTTCAAAGCTTGTTTCTTTCTCAGTCCTGACCCTGGTAGTCCTTTGTGGTTTTTCTTGGGCCTCAAAGACTTAATGGTCCAGCATAGAACTTGAATCTTTGGAAATATATCCCAACAAACTCTAACAGTGGCTGCTCTCTGAAGTGGCTTCAGAGAGCAGCCACTCAAAAAAGCAAAAGTTGTGCCTGTGTTTAAGTGTTCCAGGGAAGTTTTTGTCTTTAAAATCAACTGATACATTAAAAGTTTGGTTTAAAGTTTGCAGGACTTGCCCAGATAGCTTAAGGAGATTTCTAGATTCCCTATGGGTAAAAAGATGAAACCAAGTTCTGAAGTTACTTAGCTCTCTTCCTGGATGTTTGGTGGCCCATTCCCTGGAAAAGAGGGAAAGGAAGATGATGATTGGGGGAGAGGAATTCTTGCATGAAATTAGTTATTTGTAAGTCAAGTAATATGAAATACTTAATTGCCTCACAGGAGCATAGCTATAACTGTAATAAAGCAGTTAAGCAGTTACAATTAGAGGTGTCTTAGTTCAGGCTGCTATAACAAATAAATCATAGACTGGGTGAATTACAAACAACAGAAGTTTATTTCTCACAGTTCTAAAGGCTGGAAGTCTGACATCAGAGTGCCAGCATGGTTGGGTTCTGGTGAGGGCTGTCTTCTGACTTGCAGACGGCTTACTTCTTGTATCCTCAAATGGTGGAAAGAGAGCAAGCTAGCTCTCTGGCCTCTTTCATAAGGGAACTAATTCCATTTACGAGGGATCCTCTTCCATGACCTAATTACTTCCCAAAGGCCCTATCTCCAAATGGCATCACATTGGGGATTTAATTTCAACATACGAATTTTAGGGATTCAGTCCTTAACAGGAGGTATTCTATTATTCTCATTGTGGATCATGCTTGACACTTTTTAAAACTCCAAATAAACTAAATTAGTATTTTTAACTCCTTGGAAGTTAATATTTTGCTCATTTCTTTATCATAGATTAGCTCTTAGGGAAGGTCTGACACAAGCGGAGGTGAGGGAGAGAACACTAACATTTATATTTTACCTATGTGCCAAAAACTGTTCTTGGTTACGATAGCTTTGTAATGTAATTTGAAGTTGGGTAGTGTTATGCCTCCAGCTTTATTTTTTTTAATTTTTTATTTTTTTGCTAAGGATTGCTTTGGCTATCGGGGGTCTTTTGTTATTCCACGTGAATATCTAGATTGCTTTTTCTATTTCTGTGAAGAATATCATTAGTATCTTGAGGGGGATTGCATTGAATTGGTAGATTGCTATGGGTAGAATGGACATTTTCATGATATCCATTCTTCGCATCCCAGAGCATGGTATGTTTTTCCACCTTTTTGTGTCCTCTTTAATTTCTTCAGTAGTGTTTTGTAGTTCTCATTGTAGAGATCTTTCATCTCCTTGGTTAAATTGATACCTAGGTATTTTATTTTTTGGCAACTATTGCCAATGGCCTAGCTTTCTTGATCTCATTTTCTTCTAGTTTGTTATATTACAAAGCTATTGTTACAAAACAGCATGGTACTGGCATAAAAAAAGACACTTGTATCAACAGAACAGAATAGAAAACCCGGGAATCAACCCACAAACTTACAGCCAACTTATATTTGACAAAGGCAACAAGAACGTACATTGGGGAAAAGACTGACTCTTCAATAAATGGTGCTGGGAAAATCAGACATCTGTATGCAGAAAAATGAAACTGGACCTGTCCCTCTCACCATACACCAAAATAAACTCAAAATGGATTAAAGACTTAAACATAAGATGTGAAACCATAAAATTACTAAAGGAAAATATACGGGAAACACTCCAGGTAATAGGACTGGGCAAAGACTTTATAAATAAGACCCCAAAAGCACAAGCAGCAAAAGAAAAAAATAAATAAATGGGATTATATCAAACTAAAAAATGTTTTTTCCTAGCAAAGAAAACAATCAACAGAGTGTACAGATAACCCACAGAATGGGACAAAATATTTGCAAACTATACAGCCAACAAGGGATTAATATCCAGAATATACAAAGAACTCAAACAACTATACAGTAAAAAAACCAAATAATCCAACTAAAAAATGGGAAAAGGAGATGAATAGACACTTTTCAAAGGAAGACATACAAATGGCCAACAGGTACATGAAAAACTTCTCAGCATCACTAGTCATCAGAGAAATGCAAATCAAAACCACATTGAGATATCATCTCACCCCAGTTAGACTGGCCA
>NW_007743732.1:0-5461 GCF_000696425.1 Galeopterus variegatus | reverse complement strand
AAGAAATTTAGTCCTGCTATGTTACCTAAAGTACGGGTGGCGGGTGAACCCGATATGTTGGATAAGCAGCACTAATGACTAACCACACAATTCTTTGGGATCCACCCACTTCTCTTATCTCAACAATTCCCCTCTGTATATTTTTTCCATTTAACTGGAAAATGATTTTTTAAATCTCCAGAGGAAGACCCACTCTCCTTAAACTTTTGGTTTTCTAGTGCATGATATTTATTGCCAATAGTTTTGTCCATGTTACCTTAAAGTCAGTGGGCTTTCTGCTGTGAATTTCTTCCTTGTGGCAATATGTATAGGCTATCATCTGCTGGAAAGGGAGGAACAACATAGGTTTGCATTTCAAAAATATTGCTCTACCAGAATACTACTAGATGATGATGAAAATCATAGAGTTCAGAGGTTGCTTCAAAAATTTCTTTACTTTTGCAACCAAATAACCTTGCAGTTAATTAAAAATAATCTCAGCTAGAAATTTATGAGTCTCTGCTGCTTCCTGTTATTTCTCCCTCTCCAGTCTTTCTGTGCAATTTCTGCTCCCACCTTCTACTAGCATCACCTCCAGGATCCGAGCTCTCAGTGTCAGTTCTGAGGGTCAAGAGTAAGCCCTTCAGATCCTATGTGTCACTGATGCAGCCTTTAGCAACTTTAGAGTGTAATTTTCCATGTCAGAGAACAGGCATTTCTCATGTTAATACTGACAGTCTTTTTCAGAACGTCCTCTCATTAATATACTATCAAGATTTCTATCTCTTTTCTTCACCTGACCAAAGAGTTCTCTCCCAGGAGGATGAGGGAACAGTAAACCTGTATCCTACCATTGTTGTATGAAAGTACTTGGCACATCCCAGGTACTTAATAAACTATTCCTCATACCCATTACTGGTCTTATCCCTCTAACCCTAGAGGGATAGGTCAGTAGTTTTATATATGCCTAGGTCAGTAGTTTTAAATATAAAGATTTCTCTAAAAATAAAATTATAGTTTAAATATACATGAAAGTAGTTACACATTTGGAGTCTCTTGATTGGGAGCTTATGTAATGGCAAATGTTACTAGGCATTCAACAGTGAATTTTAATATTAATAATCACTGCAGTACCTACACATATTTAAAAATGTATGTGAAAGATCATTTTTCAGTTTATCAAGAAAGCTGAACATAACTATGAATTCAATAACTCCTCGACAAAACTGCAAAGCTGCCCAGGATTCCACAGCTTATAGGTGGTAACCAGTGATTTGGATTTGACAGACTCTCATGAAAATTTTTCAATAGGATGCTTTCTAATCACAGCAGAAACACTCCCCACCTTATCTATGTTATAAATTCTCATAGGGTTTTTTTTCCCCCTACATGTGGATGTCAGCTAATCAGAAGTGTTGGTAACAATTCTCAGAGTTTTAGAAATGCTGTTATAATGCTGCAGTTGGTACAAAAATAACAGTTGCTTTAAAGCAGACCACATATGCATTTTCTGCATGAAGGCATATTGTTAGGTGAGAGTTGAGTGGAGACAGAACTGTTTTATGATAGTGAGTAGATATAAATTAATTCATTGACATAGCAGCCAACTTACTGCTCATTTCTTTTCTTTTTTATTTTTATTTATTTATTTATTTTTTTGCTTTTGCTGACTTTATTTGTGTTTTGTCAGCTCTTTTGTGTGACCTGTCTCAGTAACCTGTATCCTTAGCTTTCATATCATTTTTTAAAAATCAATAATCCATACATAACACAAATAATCTTTTGCCAATAATATTTATTATATTGTATTTTAAAATGTTATTTTATTTTTAATTGACAAAAATGTTATATATTTATCAAGATTTAGTTGTTATGTGTTTCAAATTCTAATAGGGTGTAAAACTATTTTGTTTTTGTTAAATAAAACATTTTTGTGTAGAAAAAACAAATACAGACTTTTCAGAAGCAGACAGAAATCACCTGAAATCCCACTACCCTGAGATATATGGAGCTGACATATTCTTTAGATATCCCTCTAGGCATAGTAGATATTTATTTTATATGGATATAATTCTTAAAGGCATCCTATTACACATGCTTTTCTGATTTCCATTATGATCATTTATTTTGCCTATGAGCTATCTAGAGGTGTTTTTTTTTTCATTTTTAAAGATATTTGGTGTTTTGGTCATAATTTTGTTATTGATTTCCAACATAAATGCAATTTGGTGAGAGGACTTTGATAGTGATTGTTTTTATATTTGTTGAGGTTTGCCTAATACATGGGCAATTTTACCAAATTTTCCAGATGTGCTTGAAAGGAATGTGCCATGCCATGCTGGTGTATGTTGATTGTATTAGGTGAAATCTGCAAAGATCTTCCACTATGATTGAAGATTTGTCTCTTTCTCCTTGTAGTTCTGACCACTTTTGCTTTTAAATTTTAAACCTCTCCTATTAGCTACAAGCTTAGAATTTTTATATCTTCCTATAAAATAATTATTTTATTATTACATATGATTATACTTAAACTTATCAAATTTTATGCAAAAATATATATTGTGTTTAATATTAGTATAGGTATGTAATTTTTCCTTTGCTTAGTTTTGGCCTAATATTTAACTTCCATCATTTTACTTTAAACCTTAATTTTTCTTTGTGTTTAAATATGGCTCTGATAATTGAAACAAATTTGTATTTTTACCCAACCTGACACTTTCTATTCCATTTATGTGGTGAATCTAGTCCATTTACATTTATTATAATTACAAATGTATTTGGATTTCTCTCTACCATCTTATTCTATGCTTTTTACTAATCATGATTTTCCAATAGTTTTTTTTTTCTATTTCTTCATGATATTATTTTTTATTTCTCATTAAAAACTCTTGCATATTTTCAAATATTATCTGCCTCTTTGTAATTGATGTGAATTTCTTAAAATATTATGGGTACATGCTCTTTTTTGCCCACATGTGTTTGCAATATCTTAAGTGTCTGGCTTGGCTTTACCTAACTGTCTTTTAATAAGCAGAAGTTTTTCTTTTCAATAAAGTTCATTTCATTAATCTTTCCCTTTATGATCATGGTTTTTGTGTTTCATTTTAAAAATATCTTCATACTCCAAGAATTAACTTCAGAAGTTTTTGTCTTGCCTTTTATATTTAGATCCACAGGTCATCTGGAATTGATATTTATGTATTTGTGAAGCAAGAGCCATGGTTCTTCTAATTTTTTTTTTATTTTGGTTATTTTTTCATCCCAACATCATTTATGGAAAAGATTTTCCTTTATCCACTACCCTGCAGCACAACTTTTCTTTGAAATTGAGAGGTCCTATATGCCCAGCTCTTTCTAGACTTTCTTTTCATTCCATTGGTTAGTTTGTCTGTCCTTACACCATTAAAGCAAAAATCCTTTATTTAGTTCACAGTTATGGAGATCAAAAATTAGGGCCGGGCTCTAGTGGAAGTTATTCTGGTCTTGTATCAGTTGTCAGTCAGGAAGGAAGCCTTTATGGGATTTGGCTGGATATTGGCTGGAACAATAGGAACAATAGAGCCTTGTATTTCTCATCATACAGCAAGCTACCCTGGGTTTTGTATATTAGATCAGCAAGAATCCAAGATAGTGAGTAGATATGTACATGCACTAGGAAGGCATGGGCTCAGAATTGACACCATATCCCTTCTGCCATATTCTGTTCACAAACCTAACTAACATTCTAAGAGTAGAGAAAAAGGCTTCAATCTTGATGGGAAATGCTTTAAAATCAAATTACAAAGGGGCATGGACACAGGGAAGAAAATGAATACAGCCATTTTGTTAACAGTCAATGACATCACATCTCTGGATATAATTATTCACATCCTCCCTATATTAAAAATATACTTGACCCATCCTAATACCCCCTGAAGATTTCATTCAGTCATAGCATCACATGTGAAGCCCAGGATCTCATGTGTTATGACATGTCTAAATGCAGATCTTTAGATGTAGCTCTTTTTACTCTCTGGAGATCTATAAATTTAAAAAAAGAAAAGTATATGACCCACACACACCCAAAGTATAAAGTGAATACAGTCTTTGTATGGTATTGCCAATGTTGCAGATCCCTGATTTCAATTCATTCACTGTCCAGAATGTTTTTCTTGTCATAATTTATGCAGCAGATCCCAAAAGGAAATAAGCAAGCTCCATAAATCTCTATTAGTTGCTTTTACATTACTTTTGCTTACATTTAAATTCCTCCTAGCTGTATTGTTCATTGCTATGTGACTTAATAGAACTCAGCATATTTGATAAGGCCTGGCCATTTCTATTGGAAAGGCAATGGACTATAAACTAGAAAGGCAACTGATTCCCAGCTACCACAAGCTCTGAGGTTCCCCAATACAGACACTTAATTTGCAAACTACTAAAGGTCATGAGAGCAGGTATAGAAGAAAGTTCTTGGTACTAAGCTAGGGAAAAAAATAAAAACCTCAAAAATTGATATGGGTTCTAAATTTTTGGAGAGTAGTGATGTTTATAAGGGCTATGTTAGACTTCTAAATCTCTTTTTTAACAAATATTTATTTTAAGAGGAAAGAAAAGATATAGCACAATAGTTTTATGTCATAGCCGTTATGTTTAACAGAGGTGCTGTTGTTTGATGTTTAATGTGGGTTTATGATCTTTTTCAGTTACTGTAGTTGCTCTCTGTAAGAATTTTAGAGTGAAGAGAGATCAGCATTATTTCCTGGTTACCCAATGAAGGCCTGTTTATTCTTTGCTTTTCTTTTAATGCATCCTAACACAATGTATTTTCTGATAATGAGAATGGTATTCTGTTGGAAAAAAGAGGATAAAAGCAAGACAAACTAATTTATCCTCAATAACTATTGGCAAGTAATTGGGAAGCAAAAAAAAGTCACTAACTTCTGTTAAATTATCTGGGACTCAACCTGGAATTTATTCTCTTGTGAAGCTTAAATCCAGGAGACTCTTTCTGTAACTCAGCACCACAATAATGCAGAGGAGAAAAAGCAAGTCATTTCTTTACAGTGGCTCTCCACTCTGCATTCCATGTCTTACACTGGTAAAGAGTGAGTTTCTTTGGTTCCATGATTACAAGGAGCTCTGTCAATGGAAATGTGACATTCTAGAGTTAGATGAAGGATTGATAATCTGAACAGCGACAATTAAAATAACGGCGATTTAAAAGCACTTTGGACTTGTTAAAAAATCCAGGCCAATCAAAAATAAATCTCAAAAACATGTCAAATAAAAAAGAAGTTATAGAGAAAAATATAGACTATATTATATAACTTATTTAATTTTTAAAACATATAAATCTATGCACTATTTATGAACACATGCATATGGGAATATGTACAGTATAGTGGTTACCTCTGAGGGTGGTACACAGTGGTATCTGAAAAGCTTTAAGAAGTGACTTCAACTGTACCTATAACATTTTATTTGGTATGTATAATGGATG
>NW_007743731.1:11527-18259 GCF_000696425.1 Galeopterus variegatus | reverse complement strand
AAGAATTCTTTCTCTTGTCTTCTCCAGCATCTAGAGGCTGCTCACATTCTGTGGCTCCCACGGCTCCTTTCTAGCTTTACACCAGCAAGAGCCAGTTGAGTCTTTCTCACATTGCATCACTGTAACTAAATCTCCTGCCTCCCTCTTTCACTTACAAGAACTTTGTGATTACATTGGACTCACCTGGCTACATGCAGGCTCCTCTCAGCTGATTAGCAACCTTAATTCCCCTTTGCTACATGAAGTAATATATTGACTGGTTCCAGAGATTAGGATGTGGACTTTTGTGGGGTGGAGTGGGATGGAGTTATTATTCTACCTACAGTTCTAAGTAAGAGTTAAAACTTGAACATTGCTTTATGGTTAAGGCCCCTCTTCTTCCCCTAATGGCACCTTAGCAGGTACAGCAGGTATGAGGTGGCATCGTTCAGCTTCTCTTTTGTTCTTTCACTTAGCAGCTTCAACTCTTGCTCCCTAACTCACTAACAGGAGTTTCCAATGTATGCAGGGTGGAGCAGGGGAAGAGAGAAAAGAGAGGAGAAATAGGAACATTCTGGCTCATGACACAGTGATGCTGCCCCAACACAACTGCTGGCTTGCCAGGTGTTTACATGTCAGCAGGTGTACACAGCTGGCTCTCATCAGTGCTTTCCCTTGCTGAGGGCCAGTGCACCTGAACCCCCCTGGCCTTTACCTCCGCCGCAGACCCTAGGAATCTAATACCTCCAGTGATACCTCCCATTTTTCTGCTAAGGTTTATCTATTCTCCAAGCAGTCATCTTGAATAGGACCTTGGATTACTCTCTCAGCCCACAGAAAATACCAGTCTTTTTTACTGACAAACTCTGGGAGTGTAGACCAATCCCAATGCAGCCAACGTTTCACTGCTTCACTGGGGAGGCTGCTGTAGCCTGCTTCTCACTCTAGATTCTCCTGGTGCAACGCCCTTCCCAACCCCCAAATTCATATTTTGAAACCCTCATCCCAATGTGATAGTTTTTAGAGGTAGGGCCTTTGGCAGGTAATTAAGTCATGAGGCTATAGCTCTCATGAATGGGAATAGAGCCCTTATAAGAACAGACAAGAGGGCTAATTAGCTCTCTTTCAATCACATGAGGATACAACTAGAAGTCAGCTATCTGCAACGCAGAAAAGGCCCTCATCAGAACCTGACAATGTTAGCACCATGATTTTGGACTTCCATCCTCCAGAACTGGAAGAAATAAATTTCTGTTGTTTAAGCCACCCGGTCCATACTTTGTTATAGCAGCCTGAACTCACGAAGTCCCCTGTGTTCCCCATTGGCATGGGGTGGGAGGGCTTTCCAATTCTCTCCCTGTGCTTCTGTCAAAGCCCATTTCCTTTTGCTAAAGATAAGGGGCTGGAGCAATACCCCAATAGCCTTCTCCAGAAGTGTGTTCCCTCTACTACATGCTTATTGATCTCTTTATAACTCTAGTGTGGCTGAGGGTATTCAGAGTTCATTAACCAGCTTCCAGCCAGCTGCTTAGAAAAACAGGTCTTGTGGTCTCACATCTCACTTCAGAAAGTGACTCAGCTGAAATTTCTATTTTAACAGCATTCCTGGAGGAAGAGAGATGAGGGAATCAGGGGGTGGTAGCCTATGTGGGGTGAAAGAGAAGAGGCTTCTAAACGATAGTGGATCAATGATGAGACTCCAGCTATCCAGTTTAGAAAAAGGACAACAGACCAAGTGGTCAGGGAGTGACAGGCGTGATGTCTCCTGGTGTGGTTCAGAACATGTTGTTCCAGAGGATGGTCTCATGGGTGTCAGTTCCCCCAATTAAGGACACCTGTCCATTATGGGTTTGTGTCTGATGAGCAGCTGGGCCTCTAGGTACTCAGTTATTTCAATAAATCCATGAGGTATTCACAGACTACTGTGCAATGGGCTCTTTCAGCAGGAAAAAAACAGTGTTGGGCTAGGGCTCGGACTTTTTTCCCATTGTACAGACCGGGTCACAGATCCCTAACATGCCGGGCTGGGTCACAAGACCCCTCACATGCCCGACTGGGTCTCTGACCCCTCATGTGCCAGACTGGGTCACCAGACCCCTCATGTGCTAAGCTGGGTCACCAGACACCTCACATGCCAGGCTGGGTCACCAGACCCCTCACATACAGGTCTATGATCTAGGTAATTGGGAAAAGATGCTGGGAAAAGATCTAGGTAATTGGGAAAAGAGCCATTGGCAGATTTGACAGTTTCATTCCAGCATGAGCTCAGTCCTCAGCTTCCTAAGCAGCAGGAGCAGCTTACAACAGTCTCCAGCAGCAGTAGCAGCTTTCCTGTGGCCCCCCGGGAGCATCCTCAGGGTAGCAGGTGCACTGTGGATCAGAGCCATCTGTCCTTTACACTTAAGTCCAATAACCCAGGAACACCTGGGTGTAAGTCAGACAACCCAGGAACACCTGGGTGCCCATGGACATTCACAGACAATAGCCAAGGAACACCTGGGTGCCCATGCACAAGTTATGTTTACATCAAATGCTTGGCAAGATTCTGAACATCTAAGGGATCCTGACCATTTATCCATTTCATTTTCTCTACAAACATACTAGCATTCAGTTGTTCCCTGCAATATAACAATCTACAGGAAATATTCAACAGACAAGTCACTCTTCGAATAAATACAAAAATTTGGGGGATGCAGAGTCCAGGGGAAATCAGAACAGACCAAGTCAACGAATCAGTTTTGACCTATTATTATCTATAGCTCAAAGCTGTGGTCAGGCCACATGCTAGGGAGTGACAATGTTGTCCCCAATACTTCTGCAATATGGAAGCATTTTGAAAATGACTCATGATGTTAAAGCTAAAAGGGGATTTAGAAAGCACCTAAATGGAGAGCTATACTGTGATTTTCTCACAGATGTCTCTGTTAAATAGTGACCAAACGAGGATTCAAAACCAGGCACCCTAACTACCAACCTAATGATCTTGACACTTTTTTAGTTTGGATTTGGCAGTAGGTTTCTATGTTTTATTGTTTCATCAACACAAAGCACAATGCATGGCACTGTTTAAAAAAATTCTTCTAGGACATCACAATGCTAATCTGTTTTCCTTTGGCATTTTCCTTTACGCCTTCTCAGCTACATCTTCCTTTTTCCATCTCAGATGCTCCCAGGTTTTATAATCACACACACACACACACACACACACACACACACACACACACACACACGAAGTACTATTAAGTCTTTCTGACCTATCCAAGGGAATAAAAGACTGTCAAAATCCTTTTTGTTCTTTCCTATTAGCAATTAATTTATCATCTTATCTCTTTTTCATATTGGAAGCCTTGATACACAGGAAGAGAAATTTCCAACAGAAAAGAAAAGAGATGAGCATTCTTTCTGCTGTACGGCCATATGTATTCCCTCATCAAATCAAGCTCCAGGTATTTTGTATTTTCCACTGCCCTATCGAAACTTACTAATCATGGATTCTCTTCTCTCTTCTAAGCAACAAGAGTTGCTGTTTATGAGTACAAGAAAAAAAAAACTCATTCTTATTTATTTACTAGTCAGTAAATTATCTTACCCTCTGAATTACTCAGGGGCACAAATGAACAAAAACCAGGATGAGTACATGCACAGATAGGACTGCTACCTATAATTGAATACTAGGTTCAGATTTAGTTTCTCGAGAGCTAAGGCAAAAAGGCAAATACTGATATGCATAGGTTTTTTAAAAAAAATATCATTAACAAAAATAATCTTACAGATTCAACCTCAGAAACCAAACATTTCATGAAATTAATAGCATTCACTCACATAGATAGTCAAGGCAACGATATTTACAAATCTAATAGGAAAATTCCACTAAATGTGCTGCAATGATAGATTAAAAACATTCCATACAGATAATGATTATTGCTGAGACCAACAGTGATTACAAGGGCCTGATACTGCAGACCATCCAAAGACTGAGTATTAAATACAAACAGGAAGCAGATCCAACTAAGTTCAAGGTTTAGGCAGAAACTCAATAGAGAATAGCTTCTATATATTTTGAAATGTCCAACATTCATGACTTATGTTTTGGGGTAGGGGTATCATCCTCTATCCATAAAGACAAGAAGAGGATGGAATGTTCTTGGACAGGTGGAGACTTCCCAGTGTTATAACCAAAATCTGTGTTTCTGTGGGTGTAGGAAGAGGGGGAGAATTTGACAGATTGGGGAAATGATGTTCCAAAACCAGAAGACCAGATTGATCCAATTATTCCATCAAAACATTCTACACCTACCGAGAGTTCACCAGCTCACTCTGCTTTTAAATAAATGATATCTCATCATTTACTTAATTGAATATACAAGATATTCTTCAAGAGTCACCATAATAATCCATTGGGGTCTTGAACTATCAAACCCTGGATCAAATTGAAAGCTTTTAATGTGAATGTCTTTAAGTGAAATTTAGCATTTTAAACTGTGTACAGTGTAAACCATTCTCTGATATCTTGCCTTAAAGCTAATTCATGCATTTACTGCCTGCCATCTGAAAGTATTTTATTTGTAACCCCTAGAAATAACATACTTTACAAAAGTGAACTCTGGAAAATATCTGGTTAGTGCGATCCATACTGACAAGCCAAAATTTGCAATATGCTCTGATCATAATTCACTTATCTGGATCAGTAGCCATCCGTACCAAGTTTAGGCAACAGAGAGTAAAAGAAATATTGTCCAGAAAATGACTCTATTAATGCAATGCACACAGCTTCCATTGTTCTTAAGGATTTGGGGTTATGTAGCCCAATGCTTGTCCTGAGCACTCTTTTGTGACAGGATTCCCCAATGTCATTCTCAGCTCTAGACATTCTCTCTACAACCTACTGAGAAAAACTTCCCTGGTATCACCCATCCCCTAGGAGTCTTTTCTTTGCCTGGTGACTGATCAGTTAGAGGATTAATAGCTGTCTGTAAGTGGCCCTGTCATCCTTCGGCTCAAAGGAGTCATTCCTATCAGAAGTGCCGATATAGTTGGGCCCCAGGGCCCCTTGCACACTTTTTCCATGGCAGTAGCAAACCACTGTGACATCAGACAAAGCAAATTCTTGATAGGAACAGTAAAAAAAAAAAAAAGGCCCCTTTCCAGCTCCCCTGAGCAGCTTCATTGGTGGTCCCCACCCTTGCACACTTTTTCCATGGCAGTAGCAAACCACTGTGACATCAGACAAAGCAAATTCTTGATAGGAACAGTAAAAAAAAAAAAAAAAGGCCCCTTTCCAGCTCCCCTGAGCAGCTTCATTGGTGGTCCCCACCCTTCCCAATCATTCCAAGTTAACTTTTCTTTGCCTTCTGATGCAAAGAGAAATGAGCCTCCAGGGCTGACAGCCAGAAATTAATTTGATCGATTTATTTTCTGTGTTCTACGTTTTGGGTGCAAATGCTGTCTTCATCCTAATGGAGCACATTTATGCTCTCCCATTCCCAGAAAACAAATTTATAGTGCCTAACAGAATTCTTTTGCTGAAGGTCAGAAACAAATGTTCCCATCCATCTCCCTTTACCTGTGTGAGCAGCACCAAGTTGTTTTCCTTCTTAATTTCAGACTAAAGGGAGGATTGTTTTCTGGGGAGGGGATGGAGTGAGAGGAAGAGAGCAATTGGAACTTAGGAGTTTTCTATTGAAAACAAAATTTAGCATATCCCTCATGAGGGAAATGAAGCAAAGAAATAAAACCTCTTCTGATTTTACATGGAAGAGAAATTTTCACTTATGCCTTAACTCAAGTAAAAAGAATACCATTAGGTAAGGATTATTAATTTACCACTTTTGGACAAGTGAAATCTGGCACTTAATTTGTCTCTTTCTTGCTCACTTGAGACCCAATTCTGTCCTTGGCAGGTAACTTCCAAAGACTGAAGAGAGAACTAAACAAAGAGGATCAGGACTATAAACGGTTAATCCTGTTTTCTCAGGATATATACTAACTCTTCATTAAAGATGAATATTTGTCAGCTTTTACTTAATATTAAAAAGTTCACATGTCCCTGAGAAAGAAAAGCGGGTATTCATTCTGTGCCTGCCAGTTGCTCAGCCGTGTATGAAAAATGACCTCCTCCTGTCGGCCGGAGTTAACCGAGGACCTATTTGAGGAGCTGTTAGGACCAGTGGGGGAACTTGAACGGGGAGAGGCAGAGCTGTGGGAGGTGAGGCAAGTAGGGAGATCCCTGCAGACAGCCAGCCTAGCCTTGCCACATGTGCCCAGCTGAGGCAAAATGTCAGAGGAAACCACGTCTGTGTGTAGGTCGTGTAGCTGGCTCCTGCTCCTTTCATCTAAACAGCATCCTACATATAGGCATCCAACAGCATCCTGTTATCTTACACTTTCTCTGCTCCTACCATGAGAAAAAACCTAGTATAGATATTCATGGCATAAAGTATCCAAAGGGAAGATGCATATTAGCCAATGAGCTGGGTTTGAAAACAAATGCTTTCCTGAGCACATCCGTGTTGTCAGGGGAAGGAAGGCAGGCCCCCTCCTGCCCTCAGATGTTACACTTGCGTGGCTTGGCACATGCTGCCTTAAGGAGATGTGTTCTGCATAATGAATTTCATTGGCTCTTTCTAAAGATAAGATCATCTAAATACCTGACATGAAAGGCGTAAAGTAAGAAAGAGGAGGGGAGAGAACAGACAGAGAGAAGAAAAGTGGAAAGATGGGTAAGGAGAGAAACACCCAGACATTAGCAAAAAA
>NW_007743731.1:0-10378 GCF_000696425.1 Galeopterus variegatus | reverse complement strand
ACCTTGGCTATTATCCTCTTCTGCTTTGTTTTCCACAAAGCAGACAAGGAGTAAATTAGGTCTTCGGTTTCTATGTTTCTTTACAAATCTGAGCTCATGTGGTGAATAATGAAAAACACATTTCAAATTTTTAAAAATACATAACAAAAGTTTCTTTTGAGCATTAGGTAGGAAAAAGAAAAAGGCTTCTCATCCTAATGCAGCTCAAGAGAAAAATATTCCACTGTCAGCCCTTGGCAATTGATATAATCGATTTCTAGAGAAATAAAGAGGCTATAATGTCACTGGGGTATCAAAAAGTTATCTAAGGCCCAGGTACTTCTTTTTGAGTCACAGCTTTTGCTTTGAGACAGAAGTACTATTATGTCTTTCTGACCTATCCAAGGGAATAAAAAACTGTCAAAATCCTTTTTGTTCTTTCCTATTAGCAATTAATTTATCATCTTATCTCTTTTTCATATTGGAAGCCTTGATACACAGGAAGAGAAATTTCCAACAGAAAAGAAAAGAGATGAGCATTCTTTTGGTGATGGTGGGTCAGTTGGTAGAATTCAATTCCAGGGGAGAAATATTATTTGAAATGCATAAGAATGGGCCTGAAAATAAGCAGTTTCCAAGGGAAAAGGCAAAAAGAATGGCAGTTCATCTAGAAATTACAGGTGCCATGAGATCCACTTCACATACTTGAAGGCTTTTTGTTCCCCTAAGAATGTGTGCTGCAAATCTCCCTGGAAAAGGAGAAATTAGAAGACTTGAGGCACTCCTCTCCATAAACCAGCCTACCTAACACANGGAAAAGGAGAAATTAGAAGACTTGAGGCACTCCTCTCCATAAACCAGCCTACCTAACACAGCGAGTACCTGTACAGGCCAGAAATACACAGTCTAGTTGGGAAATCAAGTTTCAATCCATACAAACAATAAATAAATATTTAGATAGATAAATAAATAAAGATTATGAGGGAGTAGAGAGAAATTTAAATCAAGCAGTAAGTGGTTGATGAGGAAAAGAATGTGATTCAGAAGAATAGAAAGAAAAAAAAAGCCTTCTATGGCCTTCTATGGTGGAAGAATTATAAATAAATTATAAATACTGAAGAAGGAACACCCATCGATTATATAGAGAGGCAAATCCAGAACTAGAGAAAATCTTAGTACCACCTTATGCTACAATTAGCTCTGCTAACCAAAATCTAACTCTCCTGTTCTTTCAGAGCACAGTACGATTGCATTTCCTCCTCTCTTGTGGTTGTATGGGGCCATGTGACTCTTTTCAGCTGAGTTAGTAATGGAAATTATAAGTGTTACCTCTGTGCTGAAATGGAAACCCTCTAAAGCTTCCAGCAGGATGGAGATTGCAGCACCAAGATTTTGGAGGGTGTTCTGTTACTGCAGTGTCAGGCTGGGTCACAGACCCCTCATATGCAGGTCACAAGCTAGGTAATTGGAAAAAGACCCTGGGAGCCACTAGTAAAGTTGACATGCTTCATTCAGATGCAAGCTCAGCCCCCAGCCTCCTCAGCAGCAACCACTTACAGTGGTCTCCAGCAGCCTCCAGCAGATCCAGTAGCAGCAGCAGTCCCCTGGTGGCCTCCTGGGGTCGTCCGAGGGCATTGTGGATTAGAGACGTTTGTCTTTTATACTTAGGTCAAATAACCGGGACATCTTAGTGCAAGTCAGATAACCAAAAAACACCTGGGTACACATGTGCAGTTACATAGCAGTAAGTGGTTGATGAGGAAAAGAATGTGATTCAGAAGAATAGAAAGAAAAAAAAAGCCTTCTATGGCCTTCTATGGTGGAAGAATTATAAATAAATTATAAATACTGAAGAAGGAACACCCATCGATTATATAGAGAGGCAAATCCAGAACTAGAGAAAATCTTAGTACCACCTTATGCTACAATTAGCTCTGCTAACCAAAATCTAACTCTCCTGTTCTTTCAGAGCACAGTACGATTGCATTTCCTCCTCTCTTGTGGTTGTATGGGGCCATGTGACTCTTTTCAGCTGAGTTAGTAATGGAAATTATAAGTGTTACCTCTGTGCTGAAATGGAAACCCTCTAAAGCTTCCAGCAGGATGGAGATTGCAGCACCAAGATTTTGGAGGGTGTTCTGTTACTGCAGTGTCAGGCTGGGTCACAGACACCTCAAACCCATTGTTGGGCTGGGTCACAGACCCTTCAAACCCATTCTGTGCAGACTGGGTCACAGACCCCTCATATGCAGGTCGCAAGCTAGGTAATTGGAAAAAGATCCTGGGAGCCACTAGTAAAGTTGACATGCTTCATTCAGATGCAAGCTCAGCCCCCAGCCTCCTCAGCAGCAGCCGCTTACAGTGGTCTCCAGCAGCCTCCAGCAGATCCAGTAGCAGCAGCAGTCCCCTGGTGGCCTCCTGGAGTTGTCTGGGGGCATTGTGGATTAGAGACGTTTGTCTTTTATACTTAGGTCAAATAACCGGGACATCTTAGTGCAAGTCAGATACCAAAAAACACCTGGGTACACATGTGCAATTACAGCAGACAATGACCAAGGAACACCTGGGCACAAATGCACAGTTAACATATTTACATTAAACAGGCTAGGTCATGCCTGGTGAGATTCTGAACATCTGAGGAAGCCTGACTGTCCATTTTCCTTACACTGCAGCATAACCTAACTTATCCTGACTGATGCACAATCACACATTCAATATAGGAAATACAAAGCTGTGTAGTGGCTAAAGATTCTGTCTTGAAGAAACTGAAAGGGACCACATGAAAAACTGATATAGTATCCAATAAGTGTTTGTCTTCTTGGTGTATATCCCTGAGGTGGTACAGAGAATCTGCCAGGAATCTGCACACCCACATTTGCTGAAGCACAGCTAAACAACTGTCATCTTCAAGAAAATAAAGAAAGAAACCTGGGCTATATCTCTTAGATTTAAGCCTTGAGAAGAAAACTGAAGGACCAGAAGAAGCCAGGCAGTATTTTTTCCCCTCTACTTTACATTTATGTTCCTGAAAGAGCGCTAACGGGATGTTCATGGTTATGCAGATAAGGTAAGGTGCAGAACAACGGTCTGTGTATCAGGACCACAAGATCCTGGAGGCAAGGGATACAGCCTCGGCAGGGCAGACCATAAAGGGAATACTTGTGGGAACACCCTCTTATGTAAGCAAGGGGGCTACAAAACAACATGTAAAGGAAAAGAGAAAAATACCAGAAAAGTAGCTCAATCGATGTATTGTCTATAGAGGGAACCAGTCGTGGCATAGATCGTACATTCCCCAGGGGGAAAAAAATGGTTCTTAGGAGAGGATGAAAAAAATCTTAGATATCACATGGCCTTCTAAAAGGCCACAGTGCATAAATACATATACGGTATATCTGTGGTATTAACATCATATGTAAAAGATGACTAAGGGGAAAATGTTTTTAAAAGACTCCTTAGGGAGACAATAATGAGCAAAAAAGCTAAGAAATATGGGTGTAGGTGAATAAATATGTTGATTTTTAGAAGGAAAAAGGGAAAAGGATCAAGACAAATTATTACAGCCATGGATATGTGACAAAGCAGAAAATATAATGTTCATGAGACAGATTACTCTGAAATGGTAGAAAGAACTAAAGACACCTTTAAAAGTTACCTTGAGTCTTGGTGGAAAAAAACTATGAGCCTCTTCTTCCATCTTCTCTACGTGTCCTAGAAGCTCACCAGAGAATGTTCAACCTGTTTTCCCTTGTTCGAACTATATGCAAGAATGTAGTCTGAAAGTTTATATTTTAAACCTACAAAGCCAGAGTCTCAGCCATGGGATTATTACCATTTTTTTCTTTGAATTTTTATTTTTAAACCTGCTTTTGTGAAGTCTCCAGTACATAAGGTTCTTTGTCCTATATTCCATTCCTTCACTATTATGAACTCCAAGAGGTTATGGTCATACTTTTCCAAGACTCATTATTTATATTTAAAATTTTTTTATATTATCTAACATATGAGAATTAAATCCAGGGCAAAATTCCCCATTATGGCTTCCTATCTACTCTTAACAAAGCCATTTGGCTAAATCATTCTAGAATGTATTAGATGCTCTACTTCTAAAAGATACAGATATGCAATTGGTATATGGAGAAGCTGAAATATCCCAACCCTATTAAATTTACCTTGGCCACAATTCTGTAGTTTTGAGTAGGCCTATAGTGCTCTAGTTTCTACCAGGTTGTGCAAACTATAAACAAAAACTGACTTCAACTCCCCTTTTAAATCCTAATTCAGATTTTAGTAAGTTCCCATCTCAAGGTTCAAGGATTTTGACAATGATACATATTTTGTCAATATACATCACCACAACCTTATGTTATGAAATAGACAGTCTTGGCCCACAGATGTGTTAAGAGGTAATCGTACCATCTGTGCAGAGAGGTGCTCCCTGCACTGGGAAAGAAGTCATATGGGACAAAGCAGGGGTGCTTTTAACTCACCTGTGTCCATGGCAGGTGATGCTAACAACCCCACCTTCACCCACAGTGCCTAGAGGCAGCTTCACAATCATTTAGAACAAAATGCTTCAAACCCAGACAATGGATGTTGGTAGACAAGGTAAAATTTGTCCTGGAAGAAAGATCTCTAATGTCTTTGCATCTCTAAAACTGGGGTTATACATTATAATTCTGCCCTTAGATGGGCCCAACTAAAAGCACATCGAGGATTCACCCACAGTTCAGCAGGCATAAAAAAGGAGGGATGAATATTGCCGGTGTTTATTAGTTTATTTCCCAATGAATGACTGGATTCCCAAAGGTGTTCACTGATTTTTTGCAATTATTTTATCAGTAGCCACCAAAGCTTTTCCTTCCATGACATGGGATGAGACTAAAATCCAAGTTTCCTGGGAAGGACAAACCGTGGTTCTTTGCTAAAAATCATACAAATAACCAAGAGCTGAGTCATCTCTGTGAGTGAACTGGATAAATAATATATAAATCAGAGTCCTCTGCTATGGATACAGAGAGTATAGTGGGAGCAGGGGATGAAGACACACATGGACATTTAGCAAAAGTCAGTCTGTTCCAGGATTATAGATTCTACTGTTTTATTTTGTAACTCATATGCCATAATAACCCTATATTCTTGCCCTGAACCCTAGAAGTTATGCCTTCTAAGGTTTCTTGCCTAAATATCAATTTATTTTCAACAACTCAAATGCCACTATAAGTAATAATCATCAATAAACTGCAGAGGATATGACCACTTTTTCAGCAGACATCAAGAAGCAAAAACTAAATCCTATACCTCCTCCTAGGAGATGCCCTAGAAGACTATTGACATGTATGGTATATCAAGGTGAAGCAACTGTGGTTGTAGAATTAGTTCTTGAAAAATGAATGGGGAGACTTCATCGGATATATTTAGGGTCTTGACAAGCAGGTCAGAAAGGGTGGAATACAAGGGGAGACAGGATCAGTTGGGACAGGTGGTAGATAATCAATACAGACTTCAGATAATAGTATAATATTTCAAATGCAAGATAATGAGATTTGAACCAAAAGGGCATATAAAGAGAGCATCTTCATGAGATAATTAGGAGATATTCAGAAGGACATTTCAACAGGTTGTAGTCATCAACAGAATGGATCCAGTCTGATGTTTCATTTTGTATTTTATTTTTTGTGTGTGATAAAGAAATCTAATGAGTGACTAGACACACTGAAAAAATTTAAGCATACCGAAGAATTCATTACAAAAATGTTAACAGGGAGATAGTGAATTCATAAACTAAATGATTTTTTTATTAAGTGTCTACTGTGTGCCATAAACTATACTGAGCTCTGCAGGCTAAAATTAACATAACATAGACATTGCCCTATAGAGACTTACAACAGAGTCATCAGGGATGGATGAGGGAGGAAGTACACACGGGTTAACAAACCTAATACAGGAATAGGTGCAATGGCAGCAGACCGGGGGAAGCAGTTACTTCTGTCCTGAGAAGCCCCCAGTGGCCTACTGCTTCTTAGGTCTGCATATCTCTGGCCCCATAACCAAGGTAATGCAATAGTGGAGAGAACAGTGGATCTGAGGTCAGAATCCCTGGGTTCCAGTCCAGGCTCTATTACCCTACTACTTACGTGTAGAGGCAAGGACTGTACAATAATTGGCCAACTGTGTCCCATGGGTCACCCATCAATGAGCTAGCTAGGACTGATGACACTCATGCTCTCAGGGAGAAGGACCACATCTTCCCAGTGGCTTGGGTTCCCCCTTCTCCCACTGGAAGTGCTGGGATGAACCTGGCTTCTCAAGAACCTAGGTACCCCAAGGTTTTCAGGTGCCAAGAATCTGGCATTTCCTAGCACTCCCTTAAACATAAGAGATCCATGTTCAGTCTGCCTTTTTCCTGAGCTCCAATATGTTTATTTCCCTAGAGAATGCAACTCTCACATTTATCCCATAAGAACAAAGAACATCAGCAGTAGTTTCCAACCCCCTGGGTATTACTTCAGACTGTGTCAGCACTGCTCTGGCCTCAGATATCTCTGAGGAATAATGAGGAAATAGGGTACTGCAAACCTCTTCTTGCTGAACCTTGCTTGGCAAATGTCCCCATGAAACCCAAATCCCCACACCCTTGCCACACCACGCAACATATGGCAAAATCACTTGACCTCCCTGAGCCTCACTTTCTGCATCTGAAGAATGAGGGAAATGAAGACCTTCTCCATATACTTCACAAGGTAGTAACAAAAATTTGGAGGAGTACTTTATCAATTGAAATATGCTATGCCCACGTGAGGGGTTATTTTTATCACAGAAGGGTGAACAGCCTCCTGAGCACAGACTCTCCTTTTGGCAACTAAACCTTCTGTTTACCACACACTGCCTGGTTTGATCCACAGATAATTAGAAGTAGATTAGATGCATATATGCAATAACACGGAAAAATAACAAAAGATGAAATTAAAGATCAGAGAAGTGAAAGTAAACAGAGGAACAATAAAATGTGGATGTATCCCCCACAAGCGTGCTGCATCACCAGCCAGGCTCGAGCTTCCTCACATGCAAAGGCAAGAAGAAGCATGTCAGATCCACGCTTGCCCTTGACAGGAGGGTGGAAAGGTTTCTTAGGGGAAACATGGCTTCATGGAGGAAACTCTGCGTGAGAAGGTCAAAGATTTCCTCCACCACATTCCATAACAAATGCAATCTTGAATTTCCTAGCATAACCCCTGTGAGAAATGTGCTCACCCGTCCATTGCCAAAGGATGGACACAGAGACACAAGGTACAGTGAAGTGAGACTTTCATTACGGCCTTATAAAGTCCAGGTGACTGAAGGGCAGACACATGGAACAGAGCTGTAGTAAGCAGTTTATTTCCTAGTACACAAGCCCCTCCCCCCACCTCCTCATTGGCTGAGTACTGCAGGGCACACAAACTTCCTGAAAGATGGCTAAAATGTGTCACCCCCTTGCACGGAATTCCTTTGTTTGGGGGCTCAGAAAGAGCCCACGAAGAAGGCCCACTAAAGCCCTGTGAAAGGAGAAACACCAGGGAATGAAGAAAACAATAAAGGCTAGTAACTCATTAATCTCAAGGACAGGAGAGCTTTATCTGTTTAGCCATTTCTTTGGCAATGGGTTGGACCAGTCAGACAACTTCAGAGCTGGGCCTGAATTATTTCTGAAAATGAAACACTTAGATTATTTTCTTACAGCCCCCCTAGCTCAGTTCAAGGAAATCTATTCCATAAAGGACCTAGCAAACACGGTCTGATAGGAGTTGATTCAGAGTTAAAGTATAGACAGAGAGAGTTTAAATTTTGTAAGGTAAAGCTATGGATCACTCAGAAAAACCTCTCATATTCACCAGTCCCACTTTTTTAAAAAAATTTTTATTGAATCAAAATTGATTACACAAATTTTGGGGGGTCGACATTGAGATATGTTGATCAAATCAATATTGCTTGTATATATATTGTTACAAATCGTAATTATTATTTATGCCCCTTGGCTAAATCCCTCCCCATCCCCCTTCCCCTCCCCCTCCCCCCTCTAATTACCCTAGATTTCTTCTCTCCCTCTGAAAGAATAATGGTTACTCTGTTGGTTTGCTGTCCAAATGATCTGTCCAATGCTGAGAGGTGTGATCAGTTCCCCCAATACTATCATAGAGCAGATGCCTCTTCTGTCACTCTAAAATGGACTCTGTGGAGGGAAACATCCTCTTCTTTATCTCTGCTGGTGACTCTCCTTGTGTTAATGCACTCCAGTGGCTGGCAGACCATCTGTGTGGTGGTTGTGGCATCTAGCCGCCTTCATGGTAGCCATGGTTACTGTGGTGGCTGTGGTGGGCCACCCACATGGAGGAGATGTTTTTGGCATGCTCCTTGGTGCTGGTGGTGTGCCTGGTTGTGGAGAGTGTCCAGTCCCCAGCTCCATACCCCAGGTCCCCAAGTGGGTCCCGAGGTGCTGGCATGGTGTGCCTGGTTGTGGGAAGGGTTCCTGTCCCCTTCTCCATACCCCAGGTCCCTGGGCAGGCCACAAGGCACTGTCATGGTGTGCCTGGTTATGGGAGAGGGGTCTGGTCTCCTTCTCCATACCCCTGGTCCCCTGGCGGACCCTGAGGTACTGGCAAGGTGTGCCTGGTTGTGTGTGGGGAATCTGGTCCCCTTCTTCATGCCCTGGGTCCCCAGGTGGGACCCAAGGTGCTGGGGGGTGTGCCTGGTAGTGGGGGAAGATCTAGTCTCCAGCTCCATACCCCGGGTCCCCAGGTGAGCCCCGAGGTGCTGTCATGGTTTGCATGGTTGTGGAAAGGGGGTCCAATCCCCAGCTGCTAGCCCTGGGCCTCCAGGTGGGCCCCAAGGTGTTGGTGGAGTGCCTGGATGTGGGAGTGGGGTCCAGTCCCCAGCTCCAATCCTTGAGTTCCTGGGTGGGGCCCCAAGGTGCTGGTGGTATGAGTGGCAGTGGACGGGGTCCTGCCCCTGGCTCCATACCTCATGTCCCCAGGTGGGCCCCAGGTAATTTGTGGTGTGCCTGAGCCAGAACTAATTTTCTGTCCTTTGCTTCTAACATGGTGATCCAGTGTCGCCCCCGTACCGGACCGGGACCGGCAACGGGATCGCAACCCTCGGTGTTGCCCCCGCGCCTCGCTCAGCCAGTGAGCGGGAACCGGTCTGTATGTGGGATCCGAACCCTCGGCCGGAGCGCCGCCGCGCTTCCCAAGCGGCGCACTAGCGCAGTGCGCCACCGGGCCGGCCCCTGGGCCTGAGTTTTTTCATCGAACTGCACCCCATGCAATTCTGCATTCCCGACCAGTCTCCTCTGAGTGGTCCTGCACTGATTGGGGGGCAGGTCGTCTGTCCTTGCTGTGTCCCAGTGTTCTCCTAGTGGGCCCATCTCCCCCACCACCCGTGCTGCAAACACTTCCCATGAGACAGGCCCTGCACCGGTCCCTTGCAATGACTCACCGGCCTCTGAATGGCTCCCCTTTTTCAGTTGTTCTGGCTCCTCGCTCCTGCGTGGGTCCACGGGAACCCTATTAGTGGTCTTGCTGTCCTTGGGGCTGCCAAGGCCCTCTTCTCCCCTGCTGCCTCCAAGCAACTCCATCTTCAGGGCACAGCTGCGGCTTCTGCAGGCTCCTGCTCCATGCACTCCAGCATTAAAGCAGCTGTGGGCTGAAACACTGAGAGCAGTTTTTTCTTTCTCTCATAGTGGTTTCTCCCACCTTCATGAACTCTGTAGGTCTCTCCTCCTGTTCCCCTGAGCTCCAGCAGCCCCAGCTTGGCTGATGTTACATTTTTATAGTTGTAAATTCGTTGATTTGTGGGAGAGAGTGACGCTGGGGACTGTCCATCCACCATCTTGACCAGAACTTCACACTCAGGTCTTCCTGAAGAACTTGCCTCCACCTGCTGCTTCTTCAGGCTCTTCTTCTCACCACCCAGCTCTGCAAGTCATGGTGGTATGGTGCGGGGGCATGGTCCTCCCGGGGGACATTTGTGACCTGTCGGCTCATGCCCTTGTTTACTGGTCTGGATCTTCCCTGACCACCTGGCAGCACCTGAGGCAGCTGCCTGCTTCTCTCCACAAGTCCCACTTCTTTAGAAAGCTTCTAGAAAATCCCCAGTTCACATTTATCTAGCAGGTGTAAACGTTGGAAGTTAATTTAGATATTGTCTAGCACCGCCCCATTTTACTGAAAATGAAACTGAGGCCACCAGATGGGAAACATATTTTCTAAAGTGGCAACAGCCTTCAGTGCCAGCACTGACCCTGGGTCTGGCCCTCTGCAGGGGGCAGCAAACTGCCGTCGCCTCAGCCCTGAGCAATCACAGCTCTTGTCATCCCCACCATCCTGTGCAGGACGGCATACCCACTCTTCACCCATCACTG
>NW_007743730.1:17945-18261 GCF_000696425.1 Galeopterus variegatus | reverse complement strand
GACATTATATATATATATAATTGAAATATATATATCATAATATAATATTATATAAAGGTAAATTTAATTGTACTATTTCTCCATTTCCACTGCACCCCCTCTTATTCAATTTACCATCACCTCTTGCCTGGACTACTCAAGAGCTTCCTAACTGGTCTCTCCACTTACTTTCTTCTTCAACCTCCTTCTACACAGTATCCTGAAGTCTCAAATCAGATTATGTCCCTCAGCTGCTTAAAACCTCTCCGTGGTAACCTTGCACTTCAAATAAAATCCAAACCCCATTAAGGTCCTGGCACGATCTTGCATATCTGTT
>NW_007743730.1:12056-12327 GCF_000696425.1 Galeopterus variegatus | reverse complement strand
AGCATAACTCTGATACCAAAACCAGATAAAGACAAAACAAAAAAAGGAAATTATAGGCCAATATACTTGATGAACCTAGATGCTAAAATCCTCAACAAAAAATGAGCAATCAGAATACAGCAACATATTTTTAAAAGTATACACTGTGATCAAGTGGGATTCATCCCAGGAATGCAAGGATGGTTTAAGATACGAAAGTCAATAAATGCAATACATCACATCAACAAACTCAAGGACAAAGAACATATGATTATCTCAATAGATGCTGAAA
>NW_007743730.1:5839-6270 GCF_000696425.1 Galeopterus variegatus | reverse complement strand
GGAGGTATCTTCTTACATAACAAACATGTAAGCCCTCTTTGTGTATTTCTTTAATATCTGCTCTGTTCGGGCAGCTTATGCAGTATCAACAGAAATAAATCCACAAGCATCTCATGAGCACCTACTGGAAGCTCAGCACCAACCCAAACCCTGGGGAGGAGGATAGTGAGATGGTCAATTCTGGAAAGTAATCCAGGAGCAGACATAGGGCAATATGAATCAAGAACCTTAGAAACATTCACTTTTTTGACTTTGTAATTATTAAACTTTTAATGAGACAAATGACAGTTTATATTCTCAAAGATAATTTGATAAAAAGTGTCAATAACTTTAAAAACAGCCGAACTCTTTGACCAGCATTTCTCATTTGAGGCATTTCTCCTATAGAAATAATGCATGTAAATACTTTTCTAAAAAGATTTCATCACTGC
>NW_007743730.1:0-315 GCF_000696425.1 Galeopterus variegatus | reverse complement strand
ACAGTGCCAAGTGGCAGGCATCTCAAGGGCTTCATCACAGAAAACAGACACTCATACACTGCCACTAAGCATACAAGATGAAACAACCACTATGGAAACAACCACTATGCACATTTAACAAAACTGCATATGTGTTCACCTTAACCCAGCAGTTTCACATTTAGAAATTTACCCTGAAGACACACCTCCAAGATACCCACACAATGAATATCATGGACATTAAATATCTTAAAAATATATAGGTGCTAAAGTTTGTAAGAGTGAAGTGTCATAATGTCAGCAACTAACTCTCAAATGAATCAGCAAAAAAATAAA
>NW_007743729.1:15569-18262 GCF_000696425.1 Galeopterus variegatus | reverse complement strand
GCAATTACACTTATTGCCAACATAAGTAATCATTGCAGCTGAAATAAGCTGATGTCACTAACTCCACTAAAGAAGCTTATGCTCTCTTGCTGCTGAGATCCTAGAGCTGCCTGGCTTTTGTCTTTACTTTTGTCTTTTCTTTATGGAATTCCTCAGAATTCCATAATTCTGAATGTTTCCATGAAATATCTTGCTTTTTTGTTTACTTAATATAACCAATGTGAATTTCTAGCTTGTGTAACTATAGGAATCTTTATTACACTAATGTATTAAAGGAGATGAAAAACAGATATTTTTTGGAATCTAAGGGAAAGATATTTGAGAAAAAAAGGGAAAGATATATTTTACCTATAGGTCCTATACCGAAGGACATATAAGTAAGTTTGTTTAATGAAAGCATTAACTTTTATTATTCAATTAATTAAGGCATTTATCTGTTCAACAAATATTTGTTGAAGTTCTTGTATATCTTGGTTTCTGTGGATATAATGGTGAGACAGGGATCAAAAGTAATGTCTGATGTCATGAAGTTTATATTTTGTCTTTTCCATAGAGAATTGACATAGAAGAGGCATCGTTTATTACAAAAAGTATTACACTGACATTCCACTGATTATTACCTGAATATGTTGAAACACTCTTTGATGGTACCTAAATTCCCTTCCAGCTTCCTGTTTACCTCTTGTCCACTAGATGGATTTTAGAAATATAGATAGTTTAAGCTCCATACAAAGTTTAAGTTTTCTGGGGATAGATCTGCTCAGATTGATTCAGTCTTGGCATTTAAGCTTGTTCATCCTTCCTAGATTCCCCTGCTCCTTGTTGGTTCATTTCTCTTGGATCATTTTCGTTGGTTACAGAGCCCTAGGACTCGCACTCTTATTTGTCTGGTCTTTATCCCATAAACAATGGGGTTCATGGTAGGTGGCACTAGTAAGTAGAGGTTTGCCAGGAGGATAAGGACCTGTTTGGGAACATGGTGTCCAAAACGATGGGTAAAGAAGGAAAAGAAGGCTAGAGTATAAAATATCAAGATAACACATATATGAGCTCCACAGGTTCCAAAGGCCTTTGTCCGGGCCTGCTTAGAAGGTAGTCGGAAGACTGTTCTCAGGATGAGCCAGTAGGACAGGGAGATGAGGACAAAGTCCAGCCCTGTGGTGAGGAGAGCAGCAGTGAGCCCATAAATGCTGTTAGGGGCAATGCTATTGCAGGCCAACCTGGCAATGCCCATGTTCTCACAGTAAGTATGGTGGATGACATTGCTCTGGCAGAAGTGTAGCCGGAGAATGAGAAGGACACCAGGTGTGACTACAGCCACACTCCGAGCCACCAGAGCCAGGCCCACCTTGCCAATGAGAGAGCCTGTAAGTAGGGTAGCATAATGGAGTGGTGCACAGATTGCCACGTAGCGGTCAAAAGCCATGGCCAGTAGAACAGCAGATTCAGAGAGAAACAGAGCATGAACAAAAAACATCTGTGTGAGGCAGGCAGGAAATGTTGACAGTGAAGGGCCCTCCCAGAAGATGAGTAGCATTTTGGGCACTGTGATAGTACAAAGGAGGACATCGTTGAGTGCCAGCATGGCCAGGAAGAGATACATGGGTTCATGGAGGTTCCTGTCCCAGGCCACCACTGCCATGACCAGGCCATTGCCTATCACAGCCAAAAGGTACATGAAGGTGAAAGGGATGGAGATCCAAATTTGGAAGTCTTCCAATCCTGGCACACCAGTGAGCAGAAAGGCAGTGAGTTGAGTGGATGTAGAGTTGGATGTTGTCACAGAGAGGTGGCTAAAGTCTACTACGTAAAAAACAGAAAGAAAATAGTTAGACTGAACAATAGTAGAAAATGAGTATTTATTCCTTTATTCTGGTAAAGTCCTAACCATTAATTTTGGCATGATAAGGTAGCAATGAGGACCACGAATAAAATTGTCTGAGATAAGTTACTAAATACGTGAATGATTGTGGGTCAATCACTTCCCTTTTATAGGACAGTTTGTTCTCTATGTAAAAAAAATGTGAATCAGAAAAATTGAGTTGAATCCTTCATTTTCTTTAATGCCATTTTTCTAATCACATAATTCATGTGTATGTCTTTCAAACTATTAACTGTTCTATATACATAGTTTTTGAATAACTTCATAACAAATCTTAACTACAAAAAAGTAACTTTCATCTTTCTTTTCTCTCCATAATACTGAACAGAAGATGGGAGAGATATTCCATTTTTTTCTGTAGAGAAATTGAAAAGGAGATGGGTTGGAAGGATAACTGATACATAACTGGAGGCAGCATAAAGATTCTAATTCTTGTTTTCCATCCTAAGGGTGTGAAATATGTTTCCTTGGCCTAATTTTTATACCAAAAGAAAAAAAAAAAAAAACAATCATCTTCCTCTCACTCATACTCTTAAAGATAATGATTGAATTAAACTGAAATTTAAAGTTCTGTTCAAAAGTTGAAATACTATTCATACCCTAATAAGCACTACTTCATGAGAATCAAGACCCGGAGTCAAAGAAGACAAAAATTCAGAGTACAGTATGTTCTCATTCAGAACAAGACATCACTGAAAAATTTCAAGGCTTGTAACTATTCAGTACCTAGCACTGAAAGAACCTTCCACAGAGTAAAGTGACTGCCAATTTCACATCTACCAACAAGAAAACATGATAAAGTTACAGCAAC
>NW_007743729.1:12914-15133 GCF_000696425.1 Galeopterus variegatus | reverse complement strand
CTTAAAGATAATGATTGAATTAAACTGAAATTTAAAGTTCTGTTCAAAAGTTGAAATACTATTCACACCCTAATAAGCACTACTTCATGAGAATCAAGACACGGAGTCAAAGAAGACAAAAGTTCAGAGTACAGTATGTTCTCATTCAGAACAAGACATCACTGAAAAATTTCAAGGCTTGTAACTATTCAGTACCTAGCACTGAAAGAACCTTCCACAGAGTAAAGTGACTGCCAATTTCACATCTACCAACAAGAAAACATGATAAAGTTACAGCAACTTTGATAGTAACAGAGGTTGTTATTTTTAGTGTATCAAATAATGATTTAAAATAAAAAAAAATGACTTTTCTCTGAAAAAATCCTCAAATGTAGAAGTATTTATTTTCCAGAACCATAATACATACATTCAGTTGGTCGAATTTGCTATCAAAGGTAGTACGTCTGGCAAAGGCATCATACTCATATATGCTTATAAACATTTTTTGACTGCAACTCTTAGGAAATTTCAAAGTTATGATGATAATATTATAAATATCATTCGATCTAAAAACTGCCAAAATCAGGAATTTGCACAGGCTCCACTTTTCATGTGGGGCTGTCACACCACCAAGTAGATAGGAAACTATCCTGTATTTTAATTGAATTCCTCCTTTTCAGATTATCTCAGCCTTTAAAGAGGAAGTACGGCACATAATCACATTATCAACATGCGTTTTTCCTATTCTCTCTCATACTGTATTCTCTCTCTCTCTCACATGCGTGTACACACACACACACACACACACACGAAATTCAGATAAGGAAAAAAATACAAAATTTCTGGTCTGAGGGCAAACAAATAGAATAGATGAAGTGGAAGTGAAAACTTCCAAGAGAGAGATTTGTGTGAATGGTTATTTTGTTACAAATACGGAGGTTTGAACACAATTTATTAGCCACTTAAGACTGAGAATTTGCTTCATGTAGCTGGTTGTCTTCCAGCAGTGCTTGGCTTTGCTGTATAACGACCTCAAAGAAAATATCATATTTAAATACTAGCATATTTAAATAGTATTTATACCATACATCAGCACAGAAGTTAGCAATATAGTAGTAATAGTAAATAATAATAATAATTGGAAATATTTATCAATGCTTACAATGTAAACATTTTTCTAAAACTTTTCAAAGAACTTTACATGTGTTATCCAATATAAGGACCACAGCTACTATATGCAGTAGCAATTGTTCTTATCCCAATTTTACACAGGAAAAAACTCTCAAGGTCACATCAATAATGAGTATATAAAACCTGTTTTACATCCAGGGATCCTAATTGCAGAATCTACAGTTTTAACCACTGAACTATTATAATTTACCTTTTAGATGCATGATTTTTCTAAATCATTGAGAACATAAAAAGACAGATCTTGAATTTCCTCTTAGTACCTCCCACAGCGATATTCTTAGGTCTTAGGTAAAACTGTCATGCCTCTCTCATACGAACTCAGAAGGGATATTTATATATATTCATCTGTGTTGTATATTGGCATCCTATAAAAACAACCCAGGGAATAACCTCTGGGTGAGAAGTGTTCTGAGTATTTTACCTGCTGTGTGACTACTTTTGCACCTGAGGCCCTATAGTCAGTATTTGGATCAGCTCACTAAATCATGTCTTTCACACTTATGAAATTAAAATTCCCATTTAAAAAAAAAAAAAAAACATCTGATAATATTCCAGCCCAGATCAAGTCTCTGAACCACATATCTGTACATTTTCACCAACTCAGTATTTAGTTCTTACACTACAAAAAATTAGGAGACTTCCTATTGCATGACTATTTTGGAACAATAACATCTTTTATGACAAGCCCAAATGCCTTAGTTTATTTTAATATATTTTAATAAATTCCCAGGGTTCCTTTAGTTTGATTTTTTGAGGCTTTACTGAGATAAAAGTGTGATGGGGTACTTAAAGAGTTTCATTTTTTCAAATGCATCTCTTTTTAATTAATAGATTTTAATTAGCTTTATAGATCAGTTTTAGGTTACAGAAAAATTAAGCAGAAAATAGAGTTTGCATATATACCGTCACTCCACCCCACAATAGTTTTACCTATTTTTAATATCTCGCATTAGTGAAGCAGTTGTCTGTGGCTTGTCTTCTTGTGCTTTTGATGCTATCTTTCACGGACAGAAACTTTTAATTTTAGTGAAGTCCAAATTGTTTTTTTT
>NW_007743729.1:11891-12392 GCF_000696425.1 Galeopterus variegatus | reverse complement strand
GTGTGTGTGTGTGTGTGTGTGTGTGTGTGTTTTTTTTTTTATTTTTAGCTCCCACCAATAAGTGAGAACATGTGGTATTTCTCTTTCTATGCCTGACTTATTTCACTTATATAATTCTCTCAAGGTCCATCCATGTTGTTGCAAATGGCAGTATTTCATTCATTTTTCTAGCTGAGTAATATTCCATTGTGTAGATGTACCACATTTTCCGTATCCACTCATCTGATGATGGACATTTGGGCTGGTTCCAACTCTTGGCTATTGTAAAGAGTGCTGCAATGAACATTGGGGAACAGGTATACCTTTGACTCGATGATTTCCATTCCTCTGGGTATATTCCCAGCAGTGGGATAGCTTGGTCATATGGTAGATCTATCTGCAATTGTTTGAGGAACCTCCATATCATTTTCCATAGAGGCTGCACTATTTTGCAGTCCCACCAACAATGTATGAGAGTTCCCTTTTCTCCGCAACCTTGCCAGCATTTATCGGTCAGAGTCT
>NW_007743729.1:6083-11209 GCF_000696425.1 Galeopterus variegatus | reverse complement strand
CAATAAGTGAGATCACGTGGTATTTCTTTCTCTCTGCCTGATTTGTTTCACTTAATATAATTCTCTCTAGGTCCATCCATGTTGTTGCAAATGGCAGTATTTCATTCGTTTTTATAGGTGAGTAGTATTCCATGTGTAGATATAACACGTTTTCCGTATCCACTCATCCGATCATGGACATTTGGGCTGGTTCCAACTCTTGGCTATTGTAAAGAGTGCTGCAATGAACATTGGGGAACAGGTATACCTTTGACTTGATGATTTCCATTCCTCTGGGTATATTCCCAGCAGTGGGATAGCTGGGTCATATGGTAGATCTATCTGCAATTGTTTGAGGAACCTCCATACCATTTTCCATAGAGGCTGCACTATTTTGCAGTCCCACCAACAATGGATTAGCTTTAATCCACCCACAGCAGGCAATTTGCCTTCTTTGCTTAGCTCACTACAGTTTAGAATCTATTTCTTCAATGATTGCTCTAACTTGAGGCATAAAACAGTAAGACTCAACAGGACTCATGCCCAATATGCAGTCTCAAAAGTTTGTAGCTCAAAATGCCAATCTATTGCATGCAATGGGAAAGCTTACTTTTTGGCCATCAAAAAATGTACTTTTGATTTCATAAAAAGAATATTATTTTGAAATAGGTACCTAAAATACTTAATTAATAATCATGATGATGTTCCTTATGGGTCCTGGAATCACTGCCAAAAAAGTGGTGATAATGGTAGCACTGATGGTGGTCATTACTCCCTTGAAGGATACAACTCTGTCATTATGTCCCCATGGAAGGATGAATTTTCCAAGCCTACACAAGAGTTTCTTCTCAGGGAAATCTAGCTTTCTTGGTCCTGGAAATAATTTCTTAAAATCCTGAAAAATGTTAGCTGTCTCTTGAGAATTCAAAAGTAATTCAGCTTTGTAATCATCAGTTTTATGTGTTAATGAGGCTGGGCCGGCTGGTGCCCAGCCATTTATTCTGACATTCTTCCGTGTGTCTGTGAGGATGTTTCTGGTTGAGATTAACATTTGAAGCAGTAGACTGAGTAAAGATTTCTCCCCTCTGGTGAGTGGGCCTCGTACAATCAGCTGAAGACCTATGTAAAATCAAAGGGCTGAGTGAGAGGGAATTCCTCATTACTGACTGCTTGATCTGGAACATGTATCTTTTCCTGCTTTCAGGTTTCATATGAAACACTGGTTCTTCTTGGGTCTCAAGCCTCTAAGCTTTTGGACTGAAACTATATTATCAGCTCACCAGGGGTCTCCAGTTTATAGACTATATAGATTTGGAGACTTCACCTCCATCATCACATAAGTAAATCCCTTATAATGAATCACTTTCATATGTATCTTATAAAATATTGTATATTCTATTGGCACTGTTTCTTTAGAGAACCCTAATACAAGCTTTCAAACTGACGATCCAGAAGTTCAGTTTGGGTGAACCGCAATTCAAACGGGAATTTTGAAAAACAAAGGAACTGGCTCCAAAAGGAGAGTAGAGTATGTAAGAAGGAATTTAGGGAAGAATAAATATATAAATAAATAAATATATATATGTTTATGAAGTCTAGTAATTGAACTTGTGGTCTGGGAAAGGTCCATATTATGAAAATTGGTAGAAGGTCCCAAAGGAAATTAGCTGTGATTAAGATATGACATGAAAAAAACTGGACCTAACAATCACAGTGCATCTGCAATTTACAGTGCAGAGAATATCTTATATGTTGGTTATGTGTGTAAGCATAGATTATTATTAGTAATAATAATTCTACTACTATCATTTTTATTTGAAGATTGAACCCCCTTCTTTACTTCTGGTATAATGCTAATTGCTGAGGCTTTTTTTTGGTGAAAATCAGAAACACAAATTATCTGAGGCAATGTATTGCAGAAATGTATAAAATGCATTAATATACTGTGTTCATCATTATTTCGCACAGTGTATTGATAATGAGATAAAAACTTTAACCATATTGTATAATATTATGTATTAGATGTAATATCTATAATCTATTTAAAATATTCCTCAATTTCTTCATACCTTTAAGGATAACTCATATTTACCAAGAAATACACCGGTAGGTTCTAAATGGTTCTATCCCCCCAAATTTCCATATGTTGAAACATAATCATGAATATGATAGAAGGTGGGACATTGGGAGGTGATTAGGTCAGCATCATTGATACATACACCGGTAGGTTCTAAATGGTTCTATCCCCCCAAATTTCCATATGTTGAAACATAATCACGAATATGATAGAAGGTGGGACATTGGGAGGTGATTAGGTCAGCATCATTGATATGAACAATTGTTCGCTGCTTAAATTCCTAAAAGTAGTAAAATTTTGATACTTCAGGAAACTCATTACATTGTAATATGCTAGAAAAATTATGTAATTCATAATTCCTGACTATTTAGCTCTACTTATGGCTGTTAGGGAAGTATTCCAGCTCCCCCATTGTGTAAAAAATAGACCTACTTTACAAGATGTCTGGATAAGCTAGTGATTATAGACTGTTGCTATAGATAAGGTGACAGGAGATAGAGCAGAGTAAAAGAGAGGAGAAACTCTTACATCAAGCAAGAGAAGTACTTTCAATGCAACTGATATATGCTACCTCCTCCGTTTATTTCATCTACATGTCATAAAATCTGGGTAGTTGTGTTTTTTGGAAAAGAGCTTACTATTTGGAAAAAAAAATCTGTAATGATATGAAGGGAAACGAACTTTTGTAAATTCTGTACTTTTAAAATTATACATCTTTTTTGAGATCTGAATTTTTATATTGTGTCTTTTTCTTGGTGATTCACTGAAAAACAAAAATAATTAAATCTTGCAAGTTACTTACCCTTGAAATTTTTAGTGTAATGAAAAAGAGCTTCTCCTTACAAAAATGAACTTTTAAGCTTTCAAACTTTTCCTGAGGATCTACATAAACTCCTGTCATCTCTACAGAAAAATGAATGCAGAGGCATTATGCCATCCTATTGGTTTTATGATCTGCAACGCACGCTGCAAATTCCTTCAACACTACATTTTTAGATAATAATATCTATTACCTGTCTATCTGAGGAGATTCACATGTAAATATTTGTGCGGCATTTGTTGCCATACTGTGTGAAAATTCTAAAAATTATTCTTTCAGATTCCCCCCCCCCTTTTTTTAAAAGTTCCTCCCTGCCTTCTTGCCTCCCTTTTTGTCTTCCTTCCTTTCTTCCTTTGTTCATTTCTTCTTTGTCTTTTACCAGCTTAAAAAAAACGTAAAAAGCTCAACAACACAAAAACCTCAAATATGCCGGGCATAGAGACACATGTTGGTCTGCTCAAACATACATCTGAGAGGCCCTACCTGACTAACCTATGTAAAGTCTAAATAAAACTTATACTTTTTATAGTTTTTTTTGTATGCGATTCTCATCAGTACTTGATATTCCATAACTATTTGTTTATTTCTCTACTGTCTATGAGATTATATACATTAATATATTAGCAAGGATCATATATGAATATATAAAAATGGAGAAATAAACTGAGGAGACACTATCTTAAACAAATATAGGGGCAGTTAGTTTAATACATTTAACCAAACAGACTAGCATTTTTAGTGTCATAAGAGCCATCTGAGTTGGAGAAGAGCAATAACCAACTTTGCATGAATTTCTGACATAGAGATGGAACAAGGAGAGCTCCATTAGATAGCATGGTTATGAAAGGGTACTATTTATTTAATAATTGTNAACAAGGAGAGCTCCATTAGATAGCATGGTTATGAAAGGGTACTATTTATTTAATAATTGTAAAGTAGTATAGATTATTATTATTATTATTTTTTTGGTCTTTTTTTTTTTTTGAGACCGACCACACCACTCTCAGCCAGTGAGAACATGGACCATCCCTATATAGGATCCGAACCCGTGGCAGGAGCTCTGCTGCGCTCCCAGCGCCCCACTCTCCCGAGTGCGCCACGGGCTCGGCCCAGTATAGATTCCTTTCTAATAACAAGCTCAAGATGATATTGCTACCTCATCTATGGGTTAGATAAAACTCAGACTGGCAAATAACTGCAAGAATTTTTAATATTCTGTTTTATTTTTTCGTGAAGTCCTGGGGTATGATCACAAGAAAAATAAAAGTAATTCTGTTGATTGATCTCTGGATGGTTGTGAATCAAGCATACCATTAACATTTCACTCAACTTGCTTAGGAATTCCATACCACCTTCTTTACTGACCTGTATTAACCCAGGTTGGCAGATAAGAAAACAGAGATTTATAGAGAGCCTTGGGGGAAAAGAATAAAATTAAACAGAGTCATATATAGTAAGAAGTATAGGTATTGAATCAAAGTTATAGATAAACATATAACATAAAACAAATTCCAATGTTTAATTTGTCTTTTAGGATTTTAAGAACAGTATTATATTATATTTTTTAAATTACTTCACAGACTATGGATAATGATTTTCACAAGGAAACCCGTGACTGTAATCATATGGGAACAACAGCTGAAAAAGAAAGACATGATTGAGAAAGTACATAAGACCCTCCTACCTTCCTGTCCTTTTAGAATCATAGAGTGTTGATATTATCCAGCTAGAAAGTATTATATAAATGTCACCTTGAGTCTCCATGTTTTCTTTTGATGAAAAACCTAAGTATTTTATCCTGCATTTGCTTAGTTTTCACCACATAGACAATGGGGTTCATCACAGGAGGAATGAGGAAATGCATGTTGGCTATGGTCACATAGACCTGTGTGGGAAGTCTTCAGCCAGAGCGGTGCAGCATAGACAGGCAGATCATGGGTGTGAAGAAGATGATCACGGCAGAGACGTGGGACATGCAGGTGTTCAGAGCCTTGAGGCGGCCACCATGGGAAGCAGTAATCAGTACAGTTTTCAGAATCAACACATAAGAGAAGAGAATAAGGAAAAAATCAAATCCCATGGTAGAGAGCACCACAAACAATCCTAAACTGCTATTGATACTAGTATCTGAGCAGGAGAGCTTTATGATGTCAGGATGCAGGCAGTAGGAATGAGAAAGTACATTGGAGTGACAGAAGCACAGCCTTCTCAAGAGGATAGGGAGCGGTACCTGTGCAATCATAGCTCGCA
>NW_007743729.1:3506-4816 GCF_000696425.1 Galeopterus variegatus | reverse complement strand
GCTCCCTACAGATAACTGTCATGATGGTCATGTTGCCAACCAAGGTGATGAAGAACATGGCACAGAAGGGGATGGAGATCCAGATGTGCACAGCCTCCAGTCCAGGGATGCCTGTCACCAGGAAGGTGGAGAAGATGGAGCTGGTGCTGTTGACAGGAAGCCTGTTGCCAGGGCTGCATGCCTTTCCTAGAATGAATGCACTGTCTGAGGCACACTTATTGGTATTTAATATAGCATTTTAGAATCTGAGAGTATCTATACTGTAACTTGAATTACTACTCTTATTATTAATGCATTCCTTTTAAGTGAAGCTTATGGTGCCAATATAAAATGGCATGACACATCTAACTATATACTTTTTGATAATCTAAAACTAAGTGGGGGGGGGATACTTCAGTATTATTCGTTTTTCCAGATAATGTGGCCTCAGTTTTTACAAATCTGCATTTTATTAATTTTATTAAAAACAACCCATTCCGTTTACACTAAGTCAATACTGCAGTACATTTGTGTTTTTATAACATCCTAAGATTCTTGCCTATCACTGATCTTATAGTGATATATCACCCATTGTGCTTCTTACATCCTGTTCCACCCTGAAACAGGTTATACATTAGCTGTGATAACATATGAGCACATATTATTGTTTTTATTACAATTGTAAAAAGAAAAGAAAAATAAACATCATAATGAGATGCAGAAAAATTGTTAGCTGCGTGAATAAACACTTTTTACGAAACCTTAAAATAATATTTGTGTTCTTTATCAAATATTACAGACTTAGAATTCTTTGAATTTAATCAGTAAGGTCTTTAGACCTACTGCAAATATTAATATTGTGCATATGAAGCAGTTCATTTATAATCAACAAATTTTTTTTAAAAATGCTACATCTGATTTGTTGTATAAATTATACATTGATCATTTGTTATTATTCATTCATGTGTTTATGTAATGAATTTTGATAACCTCTATCTGAACTAAATTATAATGATACAGCACCTATGTATCAAAACAAATATACTCCTTTGCTTGCATTGCAGGAGTTGAAGGGCAATCTGACAAATGTTCAAGTGAAATACATAACATATCAATGATAAGAAAAAATTCATGATCAGTGTAACCACAGCTTCTTTGATCCCAAAAATAACTGCTGTGGAGATATTTGAGATTTTTTTAATGCACTATAGGAACTTGGCTGAGATGGCTATTCAAATGTTCTCTGAATATAATCCTTTATTCGAGGAAGGGTCCTGTAGAACCAAATACTTTCTCCTTTTCAAAATGTCACTTTCCTTGTCCTAGTGATG
>NW_007743729.1:0-1775 GCF_000696425.1 Galeopterus variegatus | reverse complement strand
CAACTTTCTCTTACAACCACAAAACACAAAACACTGAGACCCGGTCTGAGCTCTTTTTATTGTTCATTAATAACTGCCTTAGAGGGCAGGAATCTTCTGGGAATCCATCCTCCTTTGCTTTATATAAAGTTATGATTAACTTTTGACTACTGAATAGGAATGCTCTAGGGGCAGTTCAGACAAATCTACAGTACTGCATATAGTAGATAATCAGAATATGGACTTCAGTTTAAGAGCATTATTATGTAATATTTAAGAGCATTTATGTAATATTTTATGGAATGTATTTCAGGAATCCTTTCATGTAATATTTTATGGAATGTATTTCAGGAATCCTTTCATGTTTGCTTTCAACAGTGGCTCAACACACTACCTTATCTCATCTGGAATATTTTGAGTTTCAGACTCGACATATGATTGGTGTATATGGAATTATCTTAGAATTCTGAAGTAATGACTTTCTTCACACTATGAACAGAGACTTAGGTCAGAGGACCACACTGCACCAGAAAATCACTGAGTGTGAAGCTTTGGGATTTCAATGGTTGAGGACAAAGTCCGAGATGTAGAGACATTTTGTGGAGTGGTAGAAATTCAGTGGAAGCACCTAGAAACTGCACCAGCAAACACTCCTCAGAGAATTAAAAAATTATCTTATGTCTCACATATAACTTCACATTTTGCCCTTACAACCAGCCAGAAAATTAATATCATCTTCATTTTAACATGAAGGAAATTGAGTCTCAGATAGATGAATTAACTTAACAAAATTCACTCAGTGTACAGGTAGTCTGAGTTTCAAGCAAAGGTTAATCTATATCTAGAATATATGTTCTTCTTAGTTCTCTAATAAGGTTCATATTCTTAATTCCAATAAATAAGTTACATTCACATTGAGCATTCTAGACCCCTTTCATTGCATATCTATAAATTACCCCATCAACAGTAGGAAATCAGGCTCACGTTGTCTGCTATTCATATACATAATGCAGTATCAGAATTGTTAACCTATACTTCCTCGGAAAATAACTTTATCACCTAGAGTACAGTGCTTATGTGCAGTTCCTTTTCCTTTTAGTCTTACAGACTCCACTCGTTTACGAAGTTACCTAAGTCAGAACCTTTCCCCTCACCACTTCAGAGACATCCTTTCTTACATTTGTAATACATTTAAATACTCTTGTAAAAGTGCTCACTTCTACCTAGGATCCCTCAACCTCCTCATTAATCTGTTTTTCTAATTTGCACACTTTAGNACTTCTACCTAGGATCCCTCAACCTCCTCATTAATCTGTTTTTCTAATTTGCACACTTTAGGGTTACTCTTTGTGCTGTGAAGTTTTAGGGATTTTGACAAATACGTTATGTCATGTATCGGCAGTAAACGTATCACATTGGGTATATTTATAATCTTGATAAATTCCCTGTACTTTACCTATTCATCCCTCCCTCTGCCCAAACCCTTAAACCAATTATCTGTTTTATACTATCTCAATAGTTTTGCTTTTTTCAGAAATGGATTCATACAATTTTTAGTCTTGTGAGATTGGCTTCATTCACATAGCAATATGTATTTAAGGTTCTACTATGTATTATATTTTTGTGATTTGATAGTCTTTTTTTTTGGCTGCTCAATAGTGGTCAATTATATGGATGTATTGGAGTTGTTTATCCCTTAACCTATTGCAAGACTTCCGGTTGCTTAAAGTGTTTGTAATTCCTAGGTATTTTATTTTTTTGGCGACTATTGTGAATGGGCAGGCTTTCTTGATTTC
>NW_007743728.1:14831-18265 GCF_000696425.1 Galeopterus variegatus | reverse complement strand
TGACTTCATCTTTTCCAATCTGGATGCCCTTTATTTCCTTCTCTTCTCTGATTGCTCTGGAGAGTACTTCCAACACTATGTTGAATTGGAGTGGTGAGAGTGGGTATCCTTATCTAGTTCCTGTTCTTAAAGGAGAAGCTTTCAGCTTTTCCCCATTCAAGATGATATTGGCAGTGGGTTTATCATATATGGCTTTAATTATGTTGAGATACTTTCCATCTATACCTAACTTATAGAGAGTCTCTGTCATGAATGAGCATTGAATTTTATCAAATACTTTTTCAGCATCTATAGGGATGATCATATGATCCTTCTGTTTGATTTTATTGATATGGTGTATCGCATTTAGTGATTTGTGTATGTTGAACCAACCTTGCATCACTGGGATGAATCCCACTTGATTATAGTGTATAATTTTGTGTATGTGTTGCTGTATTCTGTTAGCTATTATTTTATTGAGGATTTTTGCATCTATATTCATCAAGGATATTGGCGTGTAGTTTTCCTTTTTAGTTGTATCTTTACCTGGTTTTGGTATCAGGGTGATGTTTGCTTCATAGAATGAGTTTGGGAGAATTGCCTCTGTTTCAGTCCTTTGGAATAGTTTGTACAGAACCGATGTCAATTCCTCCTTGAATGATTGGTAAAATTCTGCTGTGAATCGATCTGGTCCTGATCTCTTCTATTTTGGGAACCTTCTGATAACAGCTTAAATCTCTTTTATTATTATTGGTCTGTTCATATATTCCTGATCTTCTTGGATCAGTTTTGCTAGCCTGTTTGTGTTCAGAAATGTATCAATGTCCTTCAGATTTTCAAATTTGTTAGCATATAGTTGTTCATACTAGTCTCTAATGATTCCTTATATTTCAGATGTATCAGTTGTAATATCACCTTTTTCATTTCTAATTTTTGTTATCTGGATCTTCTCTCTTCTTCTTTCAGTTAGCTGTGCTAATGGTTTGTCCATTTTATTTATCTTTTCAAAAAGCCAACTTTTTGATTCATTGATCATTTGTATTTTTTTTGGGTTTCAATTTCATTAAGTTCTGCTCTGCTCTTAATGATTTCTTTTTTTCTGCTAGCTTTGGGTTTGGATCGTTCTTGTTTTTCTAGTTCTTTAAGGTGAAGTATCAGGGTATTCACTTGTCATCTTCCCATTCTTCTGAAGTAAGGATTAAATGTGTAAATTTCCCCCTTAGTACTGGGTTTGCAGTATCCCACAGGTTTTGGTATGATGTATCTTTATTTCCATTAGTTTCAATAAATATTTTGATTTCCTGTTTGATTTCTTCTTGGACCCATATGTCATTAGGCAGAATGCTGTTTAACTTCCATGTGTTTGTATAGTTTCCAGAATTTCATTAGTTATTGATTTCTAGTTTTAATCCATTGTGGTCTGAGAAATGTATTGTATAATTTCAATTATTTGAATTTGTTGAGACTTGATTTGTGACCTAACATTTGATCTATCCTGAAGAGTGATCCATGTGCTGATGAGAAGAAAGAATATTCTGAGTCTGTTTTTTGATTCATTGATCTTTTGTATCATTTTTTGGATTTCAATTTCATTAAGTTCTGCTCTGATCTTAATATTTTCTTTCTTTCTGCTAACTTTGGGTTTGGATTGTTCTTGTTTTTCTAGTTCTTTAAAGTGGAGTATTAGGTTGTTTACTTGCCATCTTTCCATTCTTCTGAAGTAAGCATTTAATGCAATAAATTTCCCCCTTAGTACTGCTTTTGCAGTATCCCACAGGTTTTGGTATGATGTATCATTGTTTTCATTAGCTTCAATAAATTTTTTGATTTCCGTTTGATTTCTTCTTGGACCCTGATGGAGTTTGGATGTGTTTTCCCCTCAAAACTGTTGTGGAAATTTGATCCCCATTGTGGCAGTGTTGGAAACTGATTGAGTCATGGGGGCGGATCCCTTATGAATGGATTGATGCTCTCCTTGGGGGAGGGGGGAGTAATGAGTGAGTTCTCCCTCTATTAGTTCCAATTTTAATTAGCCAACAGATAGATATTTAATTAGAACTATCTCTCTTAGATTTTCTTCAATGTTTTTCATTCTTTTTTCTTTTTTTTGTCTGCCTGTGTTATTTCAACCAGCCCATCTTCAAGGCCAGAAGTTCTCTCTTCTGCTTCTGCAAGCCTGCTGTTCAAATTCTCTGTTGTGTTTTTTATTTCATTGAATGAATTCTTCAGCTCAGCAAGCTCTGCTACATTGTTTTTCAGGGCATTGATTTCCTCATACATTTCTTATTTCAGGTCCTGTATACTTTTCCTCATTTCATCATGTTGTCTAGCTGAGTTTTCTTGTATCTCATTTAGTTTCCTTAGAAGTATCACTTGAAATTCCTTGTCAGACATTTCAAGGGCTTCTAGTTCTATAGGATTTAGAGCTTGAGAGTTATTACCCTTTGGTGGTGTACTTTCTTGGTTTTTCATATTTCTGNCTATTGTGAATAGTCCTGCAATAGACATGAGAGTACAGATATCACCAACACAGATGAACCCAGAGGACATTATGTTTAGCGAAATAGGCCAGACACAGAAAGACAAATATCACATGACCTCACTCATATGTGGAATCCAAAGTAGTTGATCTCATTGAAGTAGAGAGTTGAATGGTAGTTACCAGAGACTGGGGAGGGTGAGGGGGTTGGGGGGCCTAGGGAGAGATTGGTCAATGGGTACTAAGTTAGTTAGGGAGGAATAATTCTGTTGTTGTATTGCACAGTAGGGTGACTATGCTTAACAATATTGTATTATATATTTCAAAATAGCTAGAAAAGAGGATTTTGAATGCTCTTACCACAAAGAATTGATAAATGTATAAGGTAATGGATATACTAAATACTCTGGTTTAATTTTTACATAATGTATACAAGTATCAAAACATCACACTGTAGTACATAAATATGTATAATTATGTCAGTTAAAAACAGAATAATAAGACAAAATTTTAAAAAAGAATCATTAAGTGACTGATATTTCAGATGCTTTACATACATTCTTGTAATTAATTGTCATAAAATTGATAAAGTAAGCATTTCATTTACAGTTGAGAAATCTGAAGCTCAGATATAATCACAATTCAGTGACTGGCGAACGAAGCCCCTGCATCCTGTTTCTGACCTGACCCGTTCTTTTTTGCTCTTCTCTTTTTTGTGTTTGTTATTCCTGTTTCACTTCCTTCTTCTCCTTAACACCACCTCCTATTATCTACACATTTTTCTCCCGATCAAATTCTTTCTCTCTGGGCTTATGTTTCTCTAGCTTATTGCTTCTCCCTGCTCGGATTTCCCTCCTCCCATTTTACACTCTCTGTCCTTTTATCTCTCTTCTTTTCTCTCCCTTTTGTTCTTTTTGAGACTGTCTTTTCTCTTTCTCTCCTTTCTTCACTCCACTCTCACTCATCTCAAGGGTTC
>NW_007743728.1:11906-13586 GCF_000696425.1 Galeopterus variegatus | reverse complement strand
GCCATCAAAGAAGTAAGACCCCCCCCCCCACCTCCTGGGAGAGGGGCTCTTGAGGAGCATCTAGAGTGGGGCATACATGCTGCATGAAGTCAGAATCCATATGGAGCAAAGTGCTTTTCTTTTACCTCCCCTTCCTCCTGTACATGCGCAAAGGACACCCCTTGAGCAGTCATGGTAATAGTGGATTCTGTGAGGGGACACCTGCCATAGTCATACCCTTTCAGGGCTCTGGAAGTTTGAGCTACCTGTTCCTCGTATCGACTGGGCAACCTCTAAGAACAATTTAACTTGGTTTTATGAAGGCAACAACAGGAAGATTTGAGGCTGCCTGTGAACACTCCCTGCAATGATCCCTGAATATCCTTGCTTGTATGTCCTTCTAGAGAATGGACATGCATGTGGCTAGTGAGTGTCCTCCATTCAGCCTGTGTGCTGAGCCAAGGCTGAGAGGAGGTTCTGTCTGGGTGGGTCCTCTTCTATGTGTCCCACATTGCCCATGTCTCAGCTGAGGTGGTCTTCCTGAAATATCTGCTTCTTGGGTTGGAAACATATTAACTAGACTGGGAAATATGCATTATTACTGCTAATGTGAGCCCATTAAGATGGAAACAGTAGCAAAGTCAGGGGCCATATATGTAACACATCTAGGATTGAGCCTGAACCTATATCCAGTACTTTCTTTAATAGACTATGTGCATGCTGCTAGGATTGTGTAATACTGCACTGCTATCTCTATCAATGAAGGCTGCAAGAGAAAAACCACAAAGTGACATGTGGAGGACAGAGTTGAAAGAGATAAATTGTAGTAGGAGAATCAGGAAAGCTTCTGGAAGAAGGTGGCATTTGAGCTAGGCCCTGAAGGATGGATTTGCTTTGACAGGTGGAGATGAAGAGAGGAGCAGTGAAGGTCTCTTGGGGATTACATTAAAGCCAGGTTTTGAATTCAGATCGTCTCAGTGGTCGAAAAATCCCCATCTCAGAAATTAATAGATGAGTAGTATGAGATGATGATGAAGTACAAAGNTGAGACTGTCTTTTCTCTTTCTCTCCTTTCTTCACTCCACTCTCACTCATCTCAAGGGTTCCCCCTGCCCCTTGTCTCTGTCTCTCAATCTCGCTGTCTCTGTCTGTCGCTTCTTCTTTCTCTATTTTTGTTCTTCCTTCCTTGGCTTCCCCTCATTTCTTTCTCCTTGCTCTTCTGTTCCCTGATCTTTCCTCCCTATCTTTTTCTTCTCTTCCTCATCTTCTTTTTATCACCTTCTCTCCCTCTATTTCTCTCTCTGAGTCTCTGCTTCATCTTTCTGAAGATTCCTTTTTTCCTCCTCTTTCTTGACCCTCCTTTCCTTCCTCCTTCCATCTTCTCTTTTGCCCAATTATCACTATTATGTTTTGTTTTCTTCCTGCCTACTCTTCTTTGCTTCTCTTTCTTACTTCCTCCACTGCTATGGTCCCCCTTCTACTCCAGCCACCCTAGCCCAGGAGGACAGTGAAGCCCTGTGGCTTTTCCCTCCCTCTCTCTGGCTTGTGGGTTTGTGAAGCTGGAGCTTTTTCCTGTCTTGGGGGCTCTCCCTCTGCTGCTCCCTTCTGAGCAATGTTAGGTCCAGCTTGCAGGGGCATGACCTTGGCTACCATTCACAATGCTGAGAGAGCCATCAAAGAAGTAAGACCCCCCCCCCCACC
>NW_007743728.1:8491-10523 GCF_000696425.1 Galeopterus variegatus | reverse complement strand
GAAAAATCCCCATCTCAGAAATTAATAGATGAGTAGTATGAGATGATGATGAAGTACAAAGAGGTTTTCTGGGCTTACGACTTGTAGGTGGGAGTCTGTAGGTGCTTACTGCTTCTCCATAATGTTGTGGCTTGTCCACAAGCCCCCTGAGCCTCCAGGTGCTTCCAGTCCTTGAACACAACCCTGGAGCTGGTTCATGAAAGGACTGGTTTGGGGCACTCCGAGGAGTATGTGAGTCCTGGAATGGACACCAGTGGAGGGCTCTTGTCACTTGACTTGTATCACCTCCGTGTAGCTCCCCTTTGACTGAGACACAAAGAGACGCCATGGGAGGAGATGGAGCTTTATATGGAACAGTTGGATGCCAAGGACAACACTTTCTAAGGGCATTTTTCCATCTGTATTTGCATCCTGGCCCTGAAAAGCCCAGAATGGAAAATATGGAGGAGAGGATTATTTGTTGTCAGAATCTGTTACCTCTTTCTTGTTCACCATTATCCATCCAGTGTGAACCTTTAAACAAACAAACAAACAAACAAACAAACAAACAAACAAACAAACAAACAAACAAAAATATTACTCTTGAAAGAGTCTCCAGGGGATCAGCTTCACAAACTGTTTGAGCTGGAAGAGACTTTAAAGAGCACGTGCTCTAATCATACCATGCTTCTAATTTTATGTGGAAGAACTGAGAACAGTATCACATGGTGCGTTCAAGTCACGGCAGTGTAGAAAACAGATTTCATAACGCCAAACTCTGTCATCAGCTCCGTAGCTTTTGTTGGGATTATATGAGAGGAAACATTCTGTAGTTATTAAAAGCATGGGCTTCAGAGTCAGACCAGCCTGGGTAGCATTTCGGTGCTGGGTGGTTATGGTCAAGTTCTCCTCGAGTCCTTCTTTCTTCATCCTTAAAGTGGATGTAACTATGGAATCTACCATATAGGTGTTATTTCAGAATTAAATGAGATAATGCATATACAGCACTTAGTGCATTGCCTGTACATAAGTAGCCGCTCAATAATAAAGCTCATCCAGTACTATTATATAGATTATTAATTTTTCGCATCATGTATCTTCTCTGTCAAGAATTATTTTGTAACCTAACATTGTTTCATAGCTATGTTTACAATGATTACCATTTTGCTCACCACAATTTTTTTTATCCCATCCTTCTTTTGCCAGATCCCCCCAGCTGCCCAGGGCCTGCCCTTACCCCCAGCCTTCCAGCCCTTCTTTGGTGGTTTCCTGAGGCTCCAGCAGGGGTCTTATTCACTTACTTTTCTCTCAGGCCCTCCTTTCACATGTGATTGGTTAGCTAAAACTTTTTGCAATCTCATTCCATCTGCATCATTCCCTGAAAAAATGTCTTCAAGTTTCTGGTCCATTGATGCCACTATTCCTTGTTGTCCAGATGACTACTCAATATTTATGTACTTTTGATGTTTTTATGAAGTTTAGGTGGAACAGGAGCTAAGGGTGTGGGCTCCAAAGCACATCTTGACAAGGGCACTTTGGCAGATTCCCTGTCCCGGTGTGCAGGCTCCAGGAGGTGGGCAGGTGGGTTTAAGCTTCTTACGATTCTGATTCCAACAGAAGCCCCACCTCCAGTTCAGGAAAGTGTGTCCTCCTCTGTCCCCCCCCCCCCCCCCAAAAGCTCCCGATGGCCCTGGAGACCATGCAGCCTGTCTCCCTCTGGTAACACCCCCACTCACATCCTTGGCCAATCAGCCCTTTTATGACGCAGGCCAAGGTCTGAGTTTTAGCTAAATATATGATTGGATTGCTCCAGAAGAAAGGCCTCTCAAATCAGAGTTGGATTCAAGTTTCCAGAGTTGTCCTTTTGATAAATTCCTTGTCTAGGGAAGGCACACTTCAGCCAAGAGAAGAAATAAAAATAGCAATAGTATTTTTCAGACCCAAATTCCTGGTGACACTTGAGATTTTTCCAAACCATAGAAATGATTGTTGCTGGGCCGGCCCGGTGGTGCACTGCTACAGTGCGCCGCTTGGGAGCGCGGCGGTGCTCCCG
>NW_007743728.1:3535-7970 GCF_000696425.1 Galeopterus variegatus | reverse complement strand
TGTTGAGGGCATCACCATCCTGCCATGGCCCCACCCCTGTTTTTCATAGACGTGTCTGTCTATACGGGTCTGTGGACAAAGGACTCTTTGCTGACACCGACGGTCTCAGAGGACCTTGGCATCTTCCTCTGCCATCATTGTTTTCTAGATGCAGCCCACTGCAGGACTGAGCCTCCCTGAGGCTGTGGGGCTGTCTGCCCTTCCTGTCTAACCTGGCCGTATGAGCACCCCCACCCCCCACCCCATCCTTCATTTTTCCTCTCAATAACTCTGTCTCTTCATCTTTTACACATTTTCTGCCATTCCTACCTCCACCACTTTCTGCCTTCACTGTCTGTTTCTCCTAACACTTTTTATCTCCTCTTTTTCTTTATTTGCCTCTCTCTTACTGCTCCCTCAAACAATCTTTTTAAAAAAGTTTCTTTCTGGATTTTCCTGCTTCATTCTATTTCTTGCCATCTTGGCTCCTCTTTCTTTTTTTTATTTTCTCTCTTAGTACCTCTCTTCTCTCCTTAATTAACTCTGGACTTCTTTTTGCTACTTCATTTCCAAATCTCTGTTTCTTTCTACCTGTCTCTGTTTCTTCTTTCTCACTTTCTCAAACTTTTTTTTTCTTTCCTTTCCTTAAAAAACATTGTAATGTCAAATATAGACATACATATGAGTACAAAGAAGAGCACAGACCATTAATGTAAAGTTTAGCAAATAAATAGATATTAAGCAGCTATGTAACTTCTGCAAAGGTGAAGAAATAAAATATCACCCATACCCTGGAGGCCTCCTGTGTGTACCATCTTGACCATGATCCCCTCCATCCTCACAAGCCTCACTTTTGTGACTATCATTTCTTTCCTTTTCTTTATAGTTTGGCCATCTATGTACGCATCTTAAACAGTATAGTTTAGTTTTGCCTGCTTTCGAACATTATGTACGTGGACTTATGTCATATGTATTCTTTTGTATCTTGTTTCTTTCACTAAACAGTATGTTTGTAAGATTCATTAATATTGCTGCTTATAGCCATAGTTATTTTCATTGCTGCCTAATATGCACAGTATGGACATACTGAAATTTATCTAATCTATTGAACATTTAATTGCAGTTATCAAAATTCCTGTTTTGTCTTTAAAAATAAGATCTGAATTTGCTGCCCCCTTGTGTCTTAGAACAGCTATAACAACCTTGTCATACAGGAAAACAAACCAGCTTGAGTTTTACCATGCCTGCTTGCTCAAATTACACCTAGGGATTCAGGAGACCACACCCCTCAGGTGCAAAAAGCTCTCCAGAGGGAAAGGCTTTTATTACCAGCACTAAGCTCAGCTCTGACTCTGCTAAGATTTGAATCATCAAAACAGAAAGGAATTTGGCATGAATAGATTTGGCAAGACACATTTGGCATCACACCTGGGAGATGCTCAGGTGCCTGACAGAATGTTTTCTGAAAAGATATCTTTTACAATATCATTAACTCAGATACCAAGTACTATTCTGAAAGCAGGGCAGGGGAATTCACTCAATGGATGTTTTATTTTTTTATTCACCTTATGTTACTGGGTCCCAGACATTGTTCTTGGCACTAGGATACAAAACTGAACAAATACAATAGACAAATAGGTAAGTAACTACTGCAATATACTGCCAGTTAGTAATCAGTACTAAGAAGAGAACGAATTAATGGTAAATAAATAGAGGGTAATGAGATGATCTCTGGAGAACCACAAAGAGAAGGTGACGTGAAGAAATGTGAATGAAGTAACAGAACACGCCATGGGAAGGTCCAGGGGAAGAGTGCAGGTAAAAGGAATTGCAAGGACCAAAGTACTGAGGTGAGAGAACTTGGTATGTTTGAAGAATAGCAAAAAGGTCAGTATGGGAAGAGCAGAGAAAGGGAGGCTGAGAGGAGCAGGAGTCGAGATGGAGAGATAGGTAAGGCTTCATAGGTATGGTGACAAAGGTGGATTTTACTTTGAGAGTGATGAGAATCCATTAGAGAGTTGTAGCAGGGACATAGTATGATCTAATTTCTGTTTTGAAACTATCACTCTGGCTGCTGGGTAGAAAATTGATTCTAGGGATTGCTATAGATTGAATGTCCCCCCAAAACTTAATCTCACTGTGATAGTGTTAAGAGGGTGGGAAATCCTATCATGATAGTTGAAAGGTGGGGCCTTGAAGAGGTGATTAGATAGTGAGGACCATGCTCAAGTAAATGGATTAATCCATTGATGGTTTAATGGTGATCACGGGCATGGCTCTGAGGGCTTTAAAAGTAGAAGGAATGAGTAGTTAGCTCTCTCTCTGCTTCTGCCATCTGCCATGTGATGCCCTGCTTTGCTGTGAAGATCCACTACTCACCAACAAGGCCCTCACCGGACCTGTTCCTTGGACTTTGGACTTCCCAGCCTCCAAAACTATAAGCAATAAATATTGTCTGTTTATAAATTACCCAGTTTCAGGTATTTCTGTTATAAGCAACAGAAACAGATTAATACAGGGGACAAAAGTGGTATTTTACAGGGTGGTAAAATAGAAAACTATTGCAAAAGTCCTGGCTGGAAATAGGATAGTTTGAACTGGGTGAAATGATGAAAACAGTGAAAAGTGGTCATATTCAGGGTGTATTTCGAGGACATGCTGTATTAGATGTGAGGAATGATGGAAATGGAAGTCCAGGATGATTCCTGGGTTGGGCCTCCGCTGGTAGTGGAGGGGTGGGGTTTACAGCAGGCAGGGGGAGGGGCGCATCTCAAGTTCTGTGTGAAGGCATTAACTTTGAGATGGCTGTCTGAGTGCACACGTCCTGTGGACAGGTGCTGCATAAGTCTGAAGATTGGGAGACTAGGGCTGGAGGTGTACACGTAGAAGACATCATTGAAAAAATGGAGCTGAACAAGATGACATAAAGAGCAAGGGTAGAAGAAAAGAAGGCTGAGGATTGAAGTCTAGGGTGCTCAACGTATAGACAGCTAGAAAGGAAGGCAGGGCCAGAAGAGGAAACAGAGTAGGAATGACTAGTAAGGTAGAAGAAAAACCAAGAGAGTTTAGTGTTGTGGAAACCAATTTTTAAAAGTAGTTGAGGGAGGGCCGGCCCGGTGGTGCACTGCTACAGTGCGCCGCTTGGGAGCACGGCGGCGCTCTCGCTGAGGGTTCGGATCCCACATACAGACCGGCCGCTCACTGGCTGAGCGAGGTGCGGGTGCAACACCGAGGGTTGCGATCCTGTTGCCGGTCCTGGTCCGGTACGGGCGCGACACTGAGGGTTGCGATCCGTTGCCGGTCATGAAAAAAGACAAAAAGGAAAAAAAAAAAAGTAGTTGAGGGAAAGTAATAAACTGCACCAGCAACAAAAAATGCTCATAAGAGGTCAAGTAAGCTGAGAACTGAAAACTGACCATTGGGTTTTCCAAGGTGGGAGTCATTGGTGACCTTGGCTAGAATGATCTCAGTGGGGGCAATGGGGTAGAAGCTTGGCTGGGAAGGACTGACTTAAGACTAGGAAGGAGGATGCAGAGATTTTGAGTAAAGGCATTCAAGAAGTTTTCAAGAAATACAATTTATGTTCACAGGAGGCTGAGTGTATTAAAGATTGATTAACATTTCAGAAGACTTCTGTGCCTTTTGAATAATATCTGCCAACCCTAAACAGTAGGCCTAAATAAATAAATAAATAAAAAGAACAACAACCAAATGCCTACATAGTTTGCAGGGAGGAGAACCATTGGAAAATTTTACAGAAATCTTCTGTTTTGCATCTAAATTGCTTAAAAATTAAGTGGAAAACAAGACTGCCTTATTACGCATCACTTGGAGATGGAGTACTAACTAGATACGTGTTGTCTTTGCTCAGGTCATCACAGCAAACCTGGCTGGCATGGCTCAGGAAGGTGTACCAATGGCTGCAATTATGCACACAATCTTTTCAAAACACAAATTTAATAGCCTTACAGATTTGTTTTATTTTTTAATTCTTAATTTCTCCTTGGCCACATTTTCTTTTACTTAATGTAACTTTTAAAAACTGTTTTCTTATTGAATTATTTTTAAAAAATATTTTAATATTTTTTGAATGACAAATAAAATAATTTTTTAGCTGATCCATGTAGATATTAAAATGTCGGCAGATTTCACCCAAATGGCATTTCATAGCTAATGGACATATAGAAAATGTCAGCCCACATCCCTATGGACTCCAACATAAAGTAATACATGGACATTCTTTAGTTATAGACTGTATTAGTCAGGGTTCTCTAGAGAAACAGAAGTAATAGGATATATCTATCTATAATTTATATGTACCATAATTATAAGGAATTGACTCACATAATTATGGAGGTGGCAAATGCCAAGATCTGCAGGGTGAGTCAGCAGGTGGAAACCCAGGAGAGTGGTTGGTGCAGTTCCAGTCTGAGTCTGAAAGCCTGAGAGCCAATGG
>NW_007743728.1:0-3276 GCF_000696425.1 Galeopterus variegatus | reverse complement strand
TTCATAGCTAATGGACATATAGAAAATGTCAGCCCACATCCCTATGGACTCCAACATAAAGCAATACATGGACATTCTTTAGTTATAGACTGTATTAGTCAGGGTTCTCTAGAGAAACAGAAGTAATAGGATATATCTGTCTATAATTTATTTGTACCATAATTATAAGGAATTGACTCACATAATTATGGAGGTGGCAAATGCCAAGATCTGCAGGGTGAGTCAGCAGGTAGAAACCCAGGAGAGTGGTTGGTGCAGTTCCAGTCTGAGTCTGAAAGCCTGAGAGCCAATGGTATAGTTATAGTCCAAAGGCCATAGTAGGCTCAAGACCCAGGAAGAGCTGATGTTTCAGTTCAAGTCTGAGGACAGGAAAAATCTTATGTCTTAGCTTGAAGTTCTTCAGGCAGGAAAGAATTCTCTCTTTCTTGAGGGCATGTCAGCATTTTTGTTCTATTCAGGCCTTCAGCTAGTTTGTTGAGGCCCACTCTCTTCAGGAAGGGCAATCTGCCTTACTCAGTCTACTGATTTAAATGTTAATCTTATGCAAATACACCCTCACAGAAACACCTAGAAAAATGTTTGACCAAATATCTGGGCACCCTGTGGCTCAGTCAAATTGATATATAAAATAAACGGTCACATAGATAGCTGACATTTTATTTCTAGGTGTGGGGACTGAGGATGACCAAATTGTATTTAGTTGATGCAAGGCATAATATACAAGGTGATACTGGAAATAATAAAGATTTTTACTCTGATGGTATCCAATTCCCTAAATAAATACAATATGGAAGGTATTCCTAAGTGCATAGTTCAATTATATATACATAGTTGGCATCTCACATCTGACCAACATGAGTGTGATTTGGGATCTCGCTCTGCAGGACTGATTATCCCCTGCTACGCTGTCTCTCTTTATTTCTCAGCAGTGGGATTTTTAGCTGGGCCCAAGGTTATCCTGAATAACAACATTTCCCTACCTCTCTTGTAGTAGGTGTGACCATTTGACTAAATTCTAGCCAAACGAATATGAGTAGTAGTGTCACATGGTATCTTCTGGAAACCTTTAAGAGAGAGCTAGTGTCTGCCCTTAGCTTTTTCTTCATTCCTCTCTCTTCTGTCCTGCTTTCTGGAGCATGGGTACTGCTTACTTTGACCATGTGGACAAGGCCATACTGAGATAAGCCACAAGATAGAAGCAGCCTGGGTCCCTGACACTATGAACTTTCACACCAGCCCTGCACTGCCTGTCCAGGTGGCTGTGTAAGTAAGAAATCCATTTTTTATTATAGCTGTAATGTACTCTAACTAACATTGACAGTAAGCCTTGGGTGAGACCTTTAGTTAGAATGTGAACCTTTGGCCCAGATTTCTGAGGGCCCTGAGGATAATATGGAAGTATTGAGTTTAAACCGTCATTGGGAACATTTACCTGGTCATAAGATCACTTCCATCCTGCAGCTATCTATGGCTTCTTGATTAGAAAATTCTATGGTTTGAATGCATCCCCTCCAAAATTTAGGCATTGAGGGCTGGTTGGTTGCTCAGTTGGCTAGACTGCAGTGTTGGTAATACCAGGGTCAATGGTTCAGATCCCCAAACCGGCCAGCTGCCAATAAAACCAAACTAAAACAAAACCAAAACCAAAAAACCCAAAATTTATGTGTTGAAACTTCATGACCAGCACAATGATGTTAAGAGGTGGGGCCTTGAAGAGGTGATCATGAGGGCTTCTCCCTCCCGAATGAGATTAGGGCCTTATAAAAGAGGCTTCACTCAGGGCTCAATCTCTTGCCCTTCCACCCTCCTCCATGTGAGGACACAGCATTTCTTGCCTCCAGAGGATGCTGCAATAAGGCACCATCTGGAAGTGGAGAGCAGCCCTCACCAGACAACCAAAACTGCTGTCACCTTAATCTTGGACTTCCCAGCCTCCAGAACTATGAGAAATAAATTTGTTTCTTTTAATAAGTTACCCAGTCTTGGGTATTTTGTTATAGTAGCACAAAATAGACTAAGACAGATATATGAGGTTACTTCAAAAAGTTTGTGGAAAAATAGAATTAAAAGATGATACAAATTTTTCCATAATCTTTTTGAAGTACCCTTGTATTCCCATTACCCTTGCATGTAGGCCACCCCAACACAGAATTCATTATTGCTTAGGCCTTTGTGTCTTGGGTCACTGATCATTGGGGTTAGTGTGGGTCATGAAGTGGATGAGAAGCCCTGGTGGGTAAGGGTCCTCTTTCCCTCTTTTGCTTCCACATAAAATTTATATGAGATTCAGTTGGCCTTTTGAAAGAAGGACTGAACTCCTGATTGAAATTTGAGCCTGGCTTTGGTGGCTGATGAAATGGCACCTGGGAGTGATCCCCAGGATAGATGACTTGCTTAAGGGAGGAATGGACTCTAAGACAACAGATGGGACAGCAGGTGGAGAGACAAATGGGGAGGGGATAAGTGCCCTCATCTCTTTTACAGTAAACGTTTTAGATTAAGTAACTAATGTCCTACAGCTCCACAAAAAAGTGCTGAAGGAACTGAGGAATGAGGGTGGAGTGTAGCTTAGGACAACTGGGAAAAACAGGGTTACTAACTGTCTTCAGATACCTGATGGACTCTTTTTCTCAAGGATTAGAATTGGCTTGTGAGCTTCCAAATATGAAGAAGAGCAAAAAATATGGAGTAATATTTACAACTGAAAGCAAGAGAAAAGTTTTCATCAACGATGGCTAATGGTGAAGTATGTTGCCTTGTGGATGAGCTTCCACTGCAGTAGCAAACATTCAAGCAGAGGTGGAAGACTCCAGGATGGCACCCAGTGATCCCTGCCTCCTGCTATTCATGCCTGTGTAGTGACGTACGTAACCAATAGGATATTGCGGAAGTGACAGTGTTACTTCTGACACTAGGTTCTACAAGGCACTGTGGCTTCTGCCTCACTCTCACTTGGTTTCCAGCGTCTGGGGGAGGCCAGCCATCATATCATGAGGACACTCCAGCAGCCTTACAGAGGGGCCCGTGTGACCAGAAACAGGCCACCTAACAACAGTCAACAATGTGAGGGAGCTATCTTGGATGTGGATCCTCCAACCCCAGTCAAACTCTCAGATGATGTGGCCCTGGTCAACATCTTGACTGCAACCTCATGGAAGACCATGAGCCAGTGACTAGGCTAAGCCATTCCTTCATTTCTAACCCATAAAAACTGTGTGAGATAATAACTGTTTTTCTGTTGAATTCAACCAAGTTTTAGGATAATTTTTTTTTTTT
>NW_007743727.1:0-18267 GCF_000696425.1 Galeopterus variegatus | reverse complement strand
TTTTTATGGCAGAGTAATATTCCATAGTGTATATATACCACAGTTTCCTTATCCAGTCATCTACTGATGGACATTCAGGTTGGAGCAATAACTCTGCCTGACTTCAAATTATACTACAAAGCTGTTGTAACCAAAACAGCATGGTACTGGTATAAAAATAGACATTCAGAACAGTGGAGTGGAATGGAGAACCCAGAAATCACTCCTCAGGCTTACAGCCATCTGATATTAGACAAAGGCAACAAAAATCTACATTGGGGAAAAGATTTCCCCTTCAACCAGTGGTGCTGGAAAAACTGGATATCCATATGCAGAAGAATGAAACTAGATATGCATCTCTCACCATACACTAAAATCATCTCAAAATGGATTAAAGACCTAGGTATAAGACCCAAAACTTTAAAAATTACTAAGGCAAAATACAGGTGAAACATTTCAGCAGTTAGGTCAGGGCACAGGCTTTATGAACATGAGCCCAAAAGCACAAGGAGGAAAAGAACAAATAAACGAATGGGACTATATCAAACTAAAAAGTTTCTGCACAGCAAAGGAAACCATCAACAGAGTGAAAAGACAACCTAAAGAGTGGGAGAAAATTTTTGCTAACTATGCATCCGACAAGGGACTGATATCCAGAATATACATAGAACTCAAGCAATTATACAGTAAAAAAATAAATGACCCAATTAAAAAATGGGCAAAGGAGCTGAATAGACACTTTTCAAAGGAAGACATACAAATGGCCAACAGGTACATGAAAAAATGCTCAACATCACTAGTCATCAGGGAAATGCAAATTAAAGCCCCATTAAGATACCTCCTCACTCCAGTTAGACTGGCTATAATCAAAAAGATGGTGAATAACAAATGCTGGTGATGGTGTAGAGAAAAGGGAACACTACTGCACTGTTGGTGGGACTATAAATTAGTACAATCACTTTGGAAAACGATTTGGAGGTTTCTCAAACAACTACAGATAGATCTTCCATATGATCCAGCAATCCCTCTTCTGGGTATATATCCAGAGGAGTGGAAATCATCATGTTGAAGGGATACCTGCACTCCCATGTTTATTGCAGCTCTGTTTACAATAGCCAAGATATGGAACCAACCTAATTATCAGCTTTTAATGTACACTCTTAACTTCTGTGCAGAGAGGTAGGAATTATCAGTTGCTCATATCAGCTCTACAAACTCTTTGTGGTTTTTAAATACCTGGACGACTCCCTCTTTGTTTGTGAGGCAACAGCCATGGTCATGGTTATGGGAACATGCTTGTCTCCTGATAGTTGAAGCAGTCTTGTCCAGTCAGAAATTGAAAATGTGGTCTGATTGCACTTCTCATGATTCAGCATCTGGATGATTGATGATAGAGGCTTGGCAGAGAAGTGTTCCTTTTTGACTCTTTACTTATTACCAGGGTCTTCCCATAGCTACAGGAACTGACTGGACTGTTGACACTCATTTAAATGCCTGGAGAAAGAAAGGTTTGAGACATATAGTCTGTGATTTTTTTCTTATAACATTTGATAGTTTTTTTTTTCTTCCTCACTCTGAGTTTATTGTTTCATAAGGCCTTTATTTCAGAACGTATTCAGAGTTAAGCAGATGAGACCAAAAGACATATCTTATTTTCAGTTTAAAAAAAATAAACTCATATTAGATCTCACTGGACTTGAAGCCTACTGTAATTTGCAAGGGTAACTTGTTTCGTCTCCCATTTTTAGGCTTTTCTACATTGACTAATTCCAGATATCCTGTATACAGGTGTATAGAAAAAAAAAAACATACGGCATCCCTGCAAAATATCTACATCCCATTCTGATTATGGAGCCAAGAGATTTCTATATAACCATTGCCAAGGTTCTGTAGGACTTTTGAAAGTGTCTTTTTAGGTATTCTTCTTGCCACTAGGAAGACATATTTCTCTTCCCAAGAAGTTTGTTCAGACTCTTATCTAGGAAACTTCAAAAATACATTATCTCTGTCACATTGAAGCCAAGAAGTAACTGAAAATAGCAATCTGATATGCCTGATCTTTGTGGATTAGTTTAAGAAAGTGATCTACTTTGGACTAAGGTCCAAGTAGTTACCTATGAATTTCTACAGCTGTCTCAGCTTTGCTCCATTCTCTGCTTTGATTTATTAGTGTGTCAGGCTGGATCTCAGATCCTTCTACCCCTTCCTATACAGGTCGTGAATCAGGTAATTGAAAGAAGATTCTGGCAGCTTTATGCAAGGTAGACATACTTTATTCTTTAGATGTGAGCTTCACAGATATGCTTTATTCTCAGACACAAGCTCAAGCTCTACTCCACTGACCTTCCATGCTCTGCCGACCTTACATGCTCTGCCAACCAGCAGTTCAGAGCAGTTACTTTTGTATTCTCGATACAAAATAGCGGCCATAAACCAAGCATTACATAATTACAACAATCATGCCGAATCAGTAAATGGGCACACATGTGCAGTTACACTACTTTATTGTAACTTGTTTCTAATGAACATGCTGAATCTTGCCCATTTGTAACAGATGTGAGGTGAGTGAGCCTGACTAAATTTTTCTTCTTTCCTTACATAGTGATACTGTCGAGTCAGTCCCACTGAAGGTTGTATTTCTCACTTGAACATGTTATTGTAGCAAACAATGTGTTTGTCAGTGATATTTATTTTGGGGAAGAAAATTACATAATAGATTGTATGAATGAGCATTCTGATTTGGAATCCAATTTCCAAGTCTTTGGTGAACCAACTTTCATTTCTCTCCTCTGCACATCTTATCATTAGTATGGGTCAATAGAAGTTTACTGAGCATAGAGTACACATAGCTTATTCTTTTCTCATTGGTAAGTATGTTTCCTCATTTCAAAAGAGGCATTTGAAATGTAAATGGAGTGTGCTGCAGAAAAGCAAACCCAACTTGTTTCTCCCTTAGATTATCAAGTTTACTCACTATATTTTAGATTTGATTCTCAGACACGTAACTGCTTCATTGTTGCCAGGTTGCCCTGGCTATTGATGAACTTCACCACTATGTGACATCTTCATGAAGCAGGCTGGGAAAATCCCCATAATGCCAGGGCAGTGACAATGTTTTCAGTGGCTGGCAAGTAATCACTATGTATCATCGTTCATGTCTCCATATACAAAGTGGTCAGAAGAGTACACAGGGTCATTGTATAAATACCAGTTTGCCTGTTGAAGCAGTCAGACCCCAGGCACTCACCACTGCTTTGCCCCATAACTTGCCAAATAGGCTATGATGAAATAAAAAAAGTGTTGGTATATTTCAGCAAACATCTTTATTTAGAGATAATGCAACATAACAGGCATTCTGTACTTGTAGAAAGCAAATACCCCCACTGATGAAGAGTGTAATAGATCAGGAAGAACAGAGTTCACATGTTGTCGGTTACATGGACTTACAGTTCTCCATTGTTTCCACAACACCCCTTTGCATACGAGATTTCTTATTTTCATATTTGCACTAGACCTTTCCCCCATAAATAGTTCCTTTAGTGGTGTGTATATTTGCACAGAAAACATGAGGAATGATTTTCCATTGTTAAGGTCATTGTACTTTTCATTTCACGGGCATTGTTCTAGGAGTCCTTGCCTTGCATCATTAACCTTGAATAATCCAAGAATGTTACTTTTAATCTTGGCTAGAATGGCATGTACTTGTGAGCTCTGACACCATAAGTATGTTTGTAAGGATGACTTTGATTGGTGGGAAGCATGCTAGAATAGTCATTTACCCGAGTGGGATTAAATTTTTTTTAATGTTTTTAAATCTATGAATTTAGTTGGATGTTTTGTTTTGTTTTGTTTTGTTTTGTTTGTTTTCTTTTTAGGTCCCAAGAAATGTTCTTTGGCTTACCTGTAAGAATAATGTCTAAGTGCAAATAAGAAACTTTTGATAAAAGAAACTTTCTGATAAGAAATTATGTGTCGGGATATTTTGTAATTTATCAGAATTCTATGTTGAACCCCTTTTGTGTTTTCAAGTCTTTATTTTCTAAACTCTTTGATTATGCTGTATTTTATGTTTGTCAACAAGTGCTATTTTACTCTTTTTCTGTATATTTTTTCTTATAAGACTCAAACTGCTATTTTAGCACAATATTTATTTTCTCGTATTTTAGGAAGAAAGGGGAATAAGTTACTCATCACATATTTCTTTGCCACATAAGTATATTCCTGCAGTGAATCAACTTGTTAAAGAGACATTACAAAATTAGAGCCATAACTGAGGATACAAAGTCTCTAAAATAAAGTTCAAATATTAACTTTCTAAAAGTTTTGAGCAATGACATCTTGGTTGAAATAAGTATGCAGTTTATTAAGTTTTGTATTTTGAAAGAGAAAATAGTAATTGGAAATATCTTTTTTTGAAATATAGTAACAATCATTTTCTTTTTATACTATCAATTTTTTGTTTGTTTCTATTTTGAGTAAAAAAAAAATAGCCACTTACATTTGCATATGGATGGGAATGTTGGAACTATATTACCAGCTGTTTGGAGGGATCAAAGAAGGGGAGAATAAACATGGGCATTCATTTTATATTAGCAAAGCAAATTCAGAGAAACGATTTTTGGAATAGTCTGATATGGTGGATTGTGGCATGTACTGTTTCCTGCATGGATACCCTCAGTCATTTACCATTTCTGTGCATGTCACCCTGAAATTCCATCTGATACCACCTGTATCTCGCTGCATGAGGAGTTTCTGTGGCCTCTGGAGGCTTGCCAGGGAATTAACAATCCCGACGAGCAGCCTTCAACTGATGATTTAGAGTTGGTGCATAAATACCGAACTCCTTGCTTCTCAGTTGGAATAACTTTGAGGTATATGTTCCATGCTGTTTCCTAGAGTCTCCCAGTGAGATGAAGCTCCATATCTCATTGTGGTGACTGACTTGATTTCACACCCTTTTCAGCCTCCTTCCCTTTCCTGTCTTTCTTTCCCACTCTTTTAATGGCTCCCTGACATTACTCTTCAATAAATACTTGCCCAAGAATCTTTGTCACAGTTTCATTATGGTATAGCTCAAACTAAGACAAGGATGCTTGAAAAGGTATTTAATACATCCGCTCCTATAGGAGATACAAGATGCAATTCAAATCATACCATATCAATAATAGTTTTTAATGAATCACCTTCCAAGGAAGAAATGATACTGTCTCTCCTGAGAGCTCATTCAATATTTTGAACAACCCTCACTATTTATCAATTATTTAGCAATATCTAAACAGCTTCAACATACTGCTTTTGTCCTTCCTATGAAAACATAAAAAAATATTATTGAACCTCATTTATTTCCCAGTTAGGTAATCCAGGTTACATATATAATCATCCTTAGTCTTGTTTTCCAACAATTGAGTCATTTTATGACTTTCTGGGGGAGGACTAAGCTATTTATATTTTCTTTTTTTTTTAATTGAAACATAATTGATTGTACATATCTGTGGAGTACCATGTTGAATACCAATACCTATGTGCAATATGTGATGCTCAGTCAGGATAGTTACTATATCTATCATTACACAATGTATTCATTTTTTTGTGGCCCTTTACCAATTTCTCACTCCCCTTCCTCTTCTCTTTCCTCTGGTAGCCTCAGTTCTGTCCTCTCCTTTTTGAAAGTTCAAGAAATTATTGTGATTGTTTCATCTTTCTTTCTTTTTTATTTTTATTTATTTTTATTTTTTTAGCTCCCACTTATGAATGAGGACATGTGGTGTTTCCCTTCTTGTGCCTGGATTATTTCACTTAGCATAAATTTCTCTAAGTTCATCCATGTTGCTGCAGATGGCAGAATTTCATTCTTTTTTATGACAGAGTAGTATTCCATTGTGTATATATACTACATTTTCCTTATCCAGACGTCCAATGCTGGCCATTTAGGTTGCTTCCATATCTTGGCTATTGTAAATAGAGCTGCTATAAACAAGGGAATGCAGGTTTCCCTTTGACATGATGGTTTCCATTCCTTTGGGTATATACCCAGCAGTAGTGTTGCGGGATCATATGGCAGTTCTATCTGTAGCTGTTTTGTTATGGAAAAGTTGCCAAGGAAACGTCAAACACTCAGAGGGGATGGAGTAGTGAGAAAGATTTATTGTGCTAGTGGTCCCAGGTGAACTCTCGTTCTGAATTCCTGGGCTCTGACATTATTCTTCAATAAATACTTGCCCAAGAATCTTTGTAAACTGCAAGGAAAACTGGGGTTTTATACCTTTCTTGAGTAAGCATGCAAGCTTTTCTATTGGCTCTGTCTGCATCCAGGCAGAGTCACCCAAGTTGGGGGCTTCATAAAACGGGTGAGGGGCTTCATCAAACAGGGTTAACAGAGACAGGAATTGTGGTTAAGGGGCTTTTCTCCAAAGCAGGCAAACCACAGGGTTACAGAAGCCAGAGATGTAATCAACTATTAACCCTGAACACAACTCTCAGGTGTCCCTTACAAGCAAGCACATTCCAGCTGCAATGTTAGACAAGTGGGGCTGGGGGAGGCTTAGAAATTTACATTTTGGGGTCCTCTTCAGTTTGAGGAACATGCATTCCATTTTCTATAAAGACTGTACCAATTTACAGTTTCACAGTATAGTAGGGTTCCCCCTTTTCTGTATCCTTGCCAGTATTTATTATTCTGTCTTTTTGATAATAGCCAGGCTAACTGGGGTGAGATGATATCACAGTGTGATTTTGATTTGCATTTCCCTGGTGCTGATGGATGTTGAGAATTTTTTCATGTATCTGTTGGCCATTTGTATGTCTTCCTTTGAGAAGTGACTATTTAGCTCCTTTGCCCATTTTTTTTTAACTGGGTTACTTGCTTTTCTACCATTAAGTTGTTTGAGTTCATTGTATATTCTGAATTTAATTCCTTCTAAGATTCATAGTTTGCAAATATTTTCTCCCATTCTGTAGGTTGTTTTTTCAGTCTGTTCATTATTGCTTTTGCTGTGCAGAAAGTTTTTAGTTCAATATAATCCCATTTGTTTAATTTTTCTTTTGTTGCAGGTGCTTTGGGGGTCTTTCTCATAAAGTCTTTGCCCAGCCCTATTTCCTGAAGTGTTTCTCATATGTTTTCTTTTTCTAACTGTGTGGTTCCAGATCTTATACTTAAGTCTTCAATGTATTTTGAGTTGATTTTGCTATATGGGGAGAGGTACGGGTCTAGTTTCATTCTTCTACCTATGGATGTCCAATTTTCCCAGCACCATTTACTGAAGAGGCAGTCTTTCCCCCACTGTATGTTCTCAGTGCCTTTTTCAAAGCTCAGTTGGCTGTAAGTATGTGGGTTGATTTCTGAGTTCTCTATTCTTTTCCATTGGTGTGAGTGTCTGTTTTTATGCAAGTACATGCTACTTTGGTTACTATAGCTTTGTGGTATGATTAGAAGTCAGGTAATGTAATGCCTCTAGCTTTATTTTTGGCTGTTTGGGGTCTTTTGTTATTCCATATAAATATTAAGATTGTTTTTTTCTATTTCTGTGAAGAATGTCATTGGTATTTTGATGTGGATTGCATTGAATCTGTAGATCACTTTGGGTAGTATGGACATTTTCACAATGTTTATTCTTCCAATTCAAGAGCATGGAATGTCTTTACTTCTTTTGTGTTCTCTTTAATTTCTTTCAGCAGTCATATGTATTTCTCATCATAGAGATCTTTCACCTCTTTGGTTAAATCAATTCCTAGGTATTTTATGTTTTTGATGACTATTGTACATGGAATTGCTTTCTTGATTTCTCCTTCTGCCAGTTCATTATTGGAGTTTACAAACACTACTGATTTTTGCAGGTTGATTTTGTATCCTGCAACTTCCTCAAGGGAGTCCTGCATCTGGAATCTCTAAAATAATAACCACTACCATGAATACACAGAAAGAACAAAACCCACTTGTAGAACAAAAATGCAAATGAGAAAGAGAAGGAAAGTAAATCTCACCATCTCAAATGACCAACAAACATCAAAGAGAAACAAAAGGGGAAGAAAGGAGCAAACAATATTTAAAACATCCAAGCAAAACTCAATGAAATGTGAGGAGTAAGGCAATACCTTTCAACAATAACCTTAAATTTAAGTGGATTAAATTCCCCACTCAAAAGACACAGACTGACTGATTGGATTAAAAAGCTAGACCCAACTATATGCTCTCTTCAAGGGACCCACCTCACCTGTAAAGAAACACATAGACTAAAAGTAAAGGGATGGAAAAAGATGTACCATACAAATGGAAACCAAAAACAAGCAGGGGTAGCTACTCTTATATTGATTAAAACAGACTTTAAACCAAAAACCATAAAAGAGACACAGAAGGCCTCTATGTACTGATAAAGGGATCTGTTCAGCAAGAAGATGTAACAATCATAAATGCATATGCACCCAACTCTGGAGCACCTGGATATATAAAGCAAACACTTTTAGACCTAAAGAAAGAGATAGACCCTGATATGATAAGAGGTGGGGATCTGATCACCCCTCTCTCATCACTGGATGGATCATCTAGGCAACAAATCAACAGAGAAACACAGGATTTAAACTATACTTTAGACCAATTGGACCTTGTAGATATCTGTAGAACATTTCATCCAGCAAATACAGATTATACATTTTTCTCATCAGCACATGAAACATTCTCCAGGATAGACCACATTTTTAGGTCACAAATCAAGTCTCAACAAGTTTTAAAAATCAAAATCATTTCAAGTACCTCTTCAGACCACAATGGATTAAAACTAGAAATCAGTAACAAGGAAAACTCTGGAAGCTATATAAATACATGGAAATTCAGCATCATGTTCCTGAAAAACCAATGGGTCCAAGAAGAAACTAAATAGGAAATCAAAAATTTCTTGCAATTATTGAAAATAAATACACTTCATACCAAAACCTGTGGGATATTGCAAAAGCAGTAGTACTAAGAGGGAAGTTTATAGATAAAGGCTTACATCAAAAAATAGGAAGATTTCAAGTAAATGCACTAATGCTGTACCTCAAAGTACTAGAACAAGAACAATCTAATCCCAAAGTTAGTAGACAGAAAGGAGTAATTAAGATCAGAGCAGAACTAAATGATAGAGAGACTCAAAAAATGATACAAAAAAATCAATGAAACAAAAAGCTGGTGTTTTAAAGACATAAACAAAATAGACAAACCATTAGCTAGGTTAACCAAAAACAAACAAACAAAAAAATGAGAGAAGATCCAAATAATAAAAATCAGAAATGAAAAAGGAGACATTACGACTGATACCACAGAAATACAAAGAATCATTAAAGTCTATTATAAACAACTATACGCCAAACAATTTGAAAACCCGGAGGAAGTGGATAAATTTCTAGACACATACAAACTTCCAAGACTGAACCAAAAAGACAGAAAACCTGAGCAGACCAATAACAAGCAATGAGATTGAAGCAGTAATCAGCAGTCTCTCAACAAAGAGAAGCCCAGGACTGGATGGCTTTACTGCTGATTTTTACCAAATCTTTAAAAAGTAATTAATACTGATTCTCTTCAAACTATTCCAAAAAATTGAAACAGAGGCCATTCTCCCAAACTCATTTATGAGGCCAGCATCACCCTTATACCCAAACCAGACAAAGATACAATAAAAAAGAAAACTAAAGGCCAATATTTCTGATGAACATAGATGCAAAAATTCCCTGCAAAGTATTAGCAAACAGAATACATAAACACATCAAAAAAAATTATACCCCATGATCAAGTGAAATTCATTGCAGGGTTGCAAGGATGGTTCAACATACACAAATCAATAAATGTGATATATCAAATCAACTAAATCAAGGACAAAAAAACGTATGATTATCTCAGTCACCATAAAAAAAGCATTTTACAAAATACAACTTCCCTTCATAATAAAGATTCCCAACAAATTATGTATAGAAAGAAGGTATCTCAAAACAGTTAAAGCCATGCACAACAAACTCACTACCAATGTCATCCTGAATGGGGTAAAACACTGGAAGCTTTTCCCTTAAGACCAAAAACAAGACAAGGATTCCCTTTTTCATATTTTCACTTTGTAGTGGATTCTAGAGGGTATTGGAATGTTTTTCAATACAAACAAGAAAAACCTCTTTTGCATGTTGATAGATTTTGAATTTGTTGTCCCCACAAAACTCACGTGGAAATGTGATCTCCAGTGTGGCAGTTTTGGGAGCTGTTTGAGTCAAGGTGTTGGGTCCCTCATGAATGGATTAATATTCCCCCTGAGTGGTGAGGGTAGTGAGAGAGTTCTTACCCTATAACTTGTCACGAGACCTTGTTGTTTATAGGACCCTATCACCTCCCGCCCCCTCTCTTGCTTCCTTTCACCATGTGATCTGCTTGTACCCCGCTGGCTGCCTGCCACTTTCCACCATGAGTAGAAACAGCCTGAGGCCCGTGCCAGATGAAGCTGTCCCAGAATCTTGAACCAAATAAACCTCTGTACTTTATAAATTACCCAGTTGCAGGTATTCTGTTATAACTACACAAAAACGAACTCATATAGATGTTAATATGGTTATTTGTGTAGGAAATTGGGTCTGAATGTTGGGAGAACATGTCGCTCTATCTCCTTGTTTATAGACCAGTGGTTTTAAAACTAGTATGCATCAGCATCACCTGGAGGGTTTATAAAAACACAAATTTCTGGCCCCCACTCCAGAGTTTCTGATTCAGTAGATCTGGGATGAAGTTCAAAAATTTTTATTTCTAACAAATTCCTAGGTGATTTGATGGTGCTGGTCCAAGGACCATACTTTGATAATTGTTGCTCGGGCCAAAGAGGGGTGATGGGCAGCCTCATAATGTTAGCCTCCCATATAACAGGAGTATGGGAGGACCATGCAAGGCATGTCTTAGCCTTAGTCAGAATCAACAGTAGCGGTGATTCTAATCTATTGTTTCTTGTTTCCTGCTGGGGAAGTTATTCTTGAAATCCATGAAATATATTACTGTCTTTCCAGAAGCAAGCAATGAGTAAATATGCTATATTTCTTTATTGTTACCTGGATGGATTACTAAAAGATCAAATAGTGGGAAGCAATAGTGTTCTCTTGCAGAAACAGAAGACATAATATGTGAGATAAGTTATTTAGGCTTAGAGGAAAGAATTTTCATTTTCAACAAGCTGTCTTTTTTAGACCACCAACTGGTAGTTGTTTGGTATCTATGTCTTTACTGATGGAAGTGTGGTAATGACAAATACGTTGTATTACATTTTGAAGCTGACATTGCAGTTGAAAGTGCCTGTAAGACCAGGCTGCACTATTCATGCTACAGGAATCAGACTGCAAAGAGATTAAATTTGAGAGTTCCTGTAGCCAAGTTACTCATTCTCTTTCATGTAGATGTCTTGCAGTGAAATTAAAGATGAAACTCTAACAATGTTTGGCAATAAGGGAATCCAAAAGAGAAAAATAGAGACTTATTCTAATCAGAGTTTTCCCATCCATGTTTGACAGGAAGGTGAGGACTAGATATACACTGGTGAATCAATTTAAATGCTAAAGAGAGAGGAACTGCAGTGCAGATTTAAATATATTTATTGTATGTTGTGTGTTGATAAACAGGCATTGTATTTTGAATTACTTCCTCTTCCACACTGTTGCATACTTAGACATTGCAAGATAGCTTTGGTTTTTTTTCTCTTTTACCCAGGTAACTAAATGAATGACTGTGTTTCCATCACTACTTCACAGTATTTCACAGCCAGACTAAATGTAGCCTGATTTTTCCAGGTTTTAATATTTAGAAATACAGTAGCTTAGAGCAAATTGCTTCCTGAGTGTGCCTGTGTTTTTCATAGGAAGGCTGTCTCCTTTTTCTTTCTTTTCTGAAATTCTTATCAGGCAATCAGCTTTCTGTTCCCATTCCATACGATTCAAGAAGCAAAATGAGTCATAGTTTGTACTGACACTTCAAAACGTAGTTCATATGATTAAATGGTCAACCCAGCCTTTCAGTGCGAATTGATGTGAGATTATTACTGTTGTCATTACTTTTAACTTGTCTCTGAACATGTTCTAAGTTTCCCTGTTCCACTCTATATTCCATTATAGTGTTAATAACAGGGATTGGTTATAGCATTAGTCACAGTGATGAGATTTTATTTTCTCATTCTGATATGCATTTAAAGTGTTGTTTGGCTGTTTTATATGACCTTTGGCTGGTGGCTCCAGACATAGCATCTCACAGTTTTCCCTCTATGTGGACATGGGAAAAATAAAGAACATGGATTAAAACACATTTCCAGGATGATGGAGTAATTTGCACTGATAGGGGAGCCAATATGACTAAGTATGCAAATGCAGTTAGAGGCTTACCCATGCTGTATCTGTTTCAGTGTTTTCAGGAAACTATAATGAAATAAAGCTCTCCTGGAAAGCTCCATCCATCCTATGCAAAATCAGTTAGAAGAAAATTTTGCTTAGTCTTTTAATTAAATACTTTTTGAATTACTAAATTAAAATAATGTATGAGGGTACTTCAGAAAGTTTTTGGAAAGATAGAATTATAATATAACATGAATCTTTTCATGAACTTCTTGAAGACCCCTTGTAGACATATACTTTAACTGATTAATGAAACAAAATTAAGACTCATAGTGTGTAACCCTTTGTGCTTTGCTATTCATTCCACATTTAGTGAGATTAATGTCTGCCCAAACAAATAAATGATATTTTATGGAAAGATATCTAAGAAGTAAAAATCAATTTTTTCTTAGAGAAATAATATATTTTATTTCAAGGAAACATTAACTAAAGGAAAATTATCTTCAAAGTTAATTTAGGAATATATCGTAAGACCATTACACTCCTCTTACTCCATAGGTAAGTTTCAGTGAACAACAAACATCTAGAAAATCCACAGCTCACAGTAAGTGCTCCCTCTACCCTGACACCTCTACGGTAATTTGCCGGCCTAGTCACAATCATGGTGTCCCCTACCGGAGATGCTCATTCTTCCTTCTTCTTTTGGTTAATTCTTATTCATCCTTTAAACACTTGGACTGGTGTCTTTTCAGGAAACCATCCCTTTTCTCCCAACCCAAATCTTTGGTCTAGAATCTCAAGTCCATATTATACCATCTGCCCGAGGTTATTTGTCAGAGCTGATTATTGTAAACGTGGATCCCCCCACCCCACCAAACACTCGTGTGTACACTATAGAACTAACTTTGTTTTCCCTTTATAGCTAGCCCTTAATGATTAACTAAGATTGTCTCAAAAGCAGACATCCTGTCTCTCCAGATGTATCTCTCAAAGCAGGAAGCAGCTGTCCATCACACTTGTGAAGACATCCTGTCTCTCTGATACATTAGTTGATCAGGGAGGCAGTTGGGACTTTACCCTCTGCCTCCCAGTTGATGTCTTCCTTAATATAAAAAGCTTTTCCTCTAAGTTCTGTCTGGCGGGTATGATTGCCAGTCCTATAGCAGTGAGCACTCGGATCCACACCAGTCATGGATTCCCCTCGCACCAGTGGGAATCCCATTGGACTCGTTCGTTACCATTATGACCATTTTATTTCCTTTATAGGTGATTGGTTCAGAAATGTGTGGGGTTAAATCTGTTTGGACCAAGGAGATGTGAGAAGAGGGACTCAAAGAAGGAAAGGTGTTGCTTTAATTGCTGCTGTGATCCATCTTATGATAGGTTATGTGGCTTCACGATGAAGGCGTTCCTGTGTACAGTAGAGCAGAGATGGGAAGATACTCTGGGTATCTGGAAGACATTGATGAGTCCCGGAATCAACAATCTGAGCACTGGCTGTTACGTCACTTAGTACATTTCTTTATTATCTAAGCCAGTTTCTGCCAGAGTTTATATCAGCTGCTGCAGAAATCATCCTAATTGATAGAGTGCCCATCTTCTGTGTTTTCATAACACTTTGTGATTCAGTTATCAATGTCTTTACCATGTTATATTGAAGTTATCTGCTCACTTATCTGTTTCTCCCATTTAGCTCTTAGCTTCTCAAGGGCAAAGACCTTGACTCATTCATCGTTTTATATTCTTGGCATGAAGTCAGAGTGGCTGGTATATTAATATAAATTCAAAAAATGTTTACATAAGAGAGTTATTTCAATTAATTCACACAACAGCATAATTGGGAATTATTATTATTATTCCAATTTTACTGATGAGGAGATTGTAGCCCAGAGATATTGACAGTCATTTAACTAGTAATTTTTAGCACCAGCTGTTTGACCTGAAATGCTAGGACTCTAAACCAGTGCTAGTGCTACTTTATGAATGTCAGAAAATGCGTATCACATGTACCGACAACATTGACATTTCCCTTTCCCAAACCCACACAATAACTTTCATTAGTTTAGATGTTATTTTTATTTTATTATTTTTTTGTTAAGTCATATTTGACCTGAGATTCACTCTCCATGCACCACTAGAGATAATTACACCAACTCACTGGTGTAGGCCCAGGAAACCTATTTCTAAGCACTCATTAAGCATATTGTGTCTCTTTTTCTTAGTGTGAGCTAAGAGCAAGAGAGAGATCAACTGGCACAATAAAAACATAAAGCCCACACATGCTTCCATCTGACATGGAGTATATTCAAGCTCGATATATAGTACATAGTTATCTGGTTTTCCCTGACAAGCTCTAATCTTGATTGTATTCAGACAGATAGTCAGTGTAGAATGTATTCATCAAACTCTACTGGGAATAAAGAGAGAAGTAAGTTCTCTGAAAAAGGAAATATGTGGAAACCACACAGAAGAAGGTAGGAGACAGCTATTCAGGGACAAAGAGCTTTTCACTCCTTCATGATGGAGGCATGACAGAGGTGATAGCAGTACTGCTAGTAACACCATAGTGTGAAGTGTGAGGGTGTTTGGCAAAAGGCAAGTGAAATTCTGTAATCAAAAGTGGTACTTCATATTACATCAGAGTTTACTAAAATATATGATTCATTGAAAAGAGGAGGTAGTTTTTCTGTATTGTTCCAAAAGGCAAACAGGTGGAAATTAAAGTATGACAAATGTTGGCTCAAATACCTGTCCCATGGTAGCTGTCTAGCAATGGTGAGTAATAAGCTGTGTCACTGGAGGCATTTTCTTGGAGGCTGAAGACCAGCTCTGTGGGAATCTCTGCACTATTCTGCAAGTGATTGTAGCTCTATGGACTATCTATTGCCATTTTGGACAGGACAGTTCTGTATTGTTGATTTTCCTGCAATCAAGGATATTTAGCATCTCTGGCTCTTCCCCATGAATTGTAAGTCATGTCCCCTGTTCATTGTGTCAGACAAAATGGCCCCACATATTTCCAGTTGTTCCCAGGAAGGATGGTATTGCTCCTGATGGAAAACCTCAGGCAAGGAGATGTCCAGAGTCTTTCTTGAGTTATCAAGAAAAGGTAATGTTTAATTAAATAATTGACTTTAATTAATTAATTAGTTAATTTCAAATAGTTAATAAAGGTTAAGACAAGAAAATTTTCAGGATATTTTGAATTCATTGAAATTTAAAGCTAGAATAAGATCATGCTGCAAGTTAAAATTTGAGACTTCAAGTAAATAGAACATTTACTTATCCAGAAGGACCAGTCTGCATCCTGACTGATAAATAAAGTACATACTTCTTTATAAAGTGTCCCAGGTTGTATGGGAAAATGATATGAGAGGGAAAGTGTGACTTCCTCTCCTGTTCAGAGGACTGTTAAAACATGTGGTCATTTGTTTATGGAGACAGGTAGGACCCTGTGCTTTAGAAACTTGGCAGGGAGCACAATTGCCAATTTCCTTCCAACATTTATCACAAGCGCAGCTGAGAGAAACAACATCAGTCCAGGTATTCTGAAATCTTTTCCTGGATTTAATCAGACCAGGGAGAGCTGTGTGCCTGGAGAACATAATGTTGACAACTTATAGAATTGTTTTCACTTGTTTTCTTCTGTGATGTCAGCTGCCTATAGTGTGTGAGATTATAAGACTCTTCCTTATAAAACTCATTGTCATTTCCTCAAAAGGTATGATATTTGGGGTCTTTAGATTATACATATCAGCATATTGCATGAGAATCATTAGGAGAATTTCTGGTCACTTTTCCATCAAGGCTGCTTGCCCATCTCCTGATCATATGCCAGCTTGCAGTGAGTGCATCCTACAAACTGTACGGTTGGCAGGATTCCCATTCTGCCTCCCTCTTGGATTCATTTTATGTCTCCCCTCTTAGCTTCTGCGTTTCTTTCCTGCCGTTTGAGTGTCATCCTGTGTACTGGGTATCATCCTCATTTCACCACTTTCTAGATGTGTGACCTTCAGCAAATTACCAAGCTCCTTAGCATCTCAGCTTTTTTCTTTTCTTTTTTTTCATAGAATCAAAAATTAGATTAGGACTTACAGCATAAATTTGATGTAGATATTGATTTGATGTATCTCAAGTTCTTAAGACAATTTCTGGCATGTGATTACTTCTGCAAAAATGTTAGCTGCTGTTTTTACTATAATTATTATCTTTTATTGTATAGTTAAGCTCCCTTAAATGCTTTATAGAATGATTTAATGATACAAATTAGTACAATGATAACCGAGTTTAGGCAAATGGTTAATCTCTCTGAGGCTTAGTTTCCAGACTCAGTTATAAGGATGCTATTTTGTAATATTTTAATTTTATTTTTTACTTTTTTATCTTAAACATCATAGACTTGCAGAAAAATTGAAGAGTTACAAGAACAGTACAAAGAGTTGCCTTATATTCTTCACTCACTTCCTCCATGTTTACATCTCACATAGCCATGGCTCAATTATTAAGAACCAGAAATTAGCATTGGTATAATGTTGCTTGTTTTAAAGATTAAATAAAATAATAGAAAGGCTTAATGGAGGATCTAGCTCTTTTCTGAAAGCATAGAGTGTCTGGTAATTTTCTGTCAATCTAGATGTTTGAAAGCACTGCTTACAAATGATGATGATAAAAGATTTAGAACTTTTGAACTGCAAGGTATGTGCATAGCCCAAGCTTTAGGCCTAGACCACCTTCTTAAAAAGAATGACTTTAAAAAAAATTAATTAAAGGAAATGTCTTGGTAACAGCCCAATTTACTAAAAGTCCTGGCATATCTCTCTGGTAATAGGGAGTAAATTTAGTGGCCTCAGGCTCTGATAGTAACGTGAGCCAAGCGGCTATGTGATTGGCTATAATTATACCCAATATCAAATCAGGGGACCTGGGCATTGATGGATATAGGTCTTTACAAGCAGCAGAAAAGAACATCAATGGAAAATCAATTTCTGTGTTGTGAAAAATGACTCATTGTCATTTCTAACATTTTACTTTGGGCTGATTTCATTTTTAGACTTCAAATTTGTTTATGGTGTGCAATAAGGATGAAAAATGTCTGTGTTCTCTGGTGGTTTTGATTAAAAATAGTGGAACCTTCCATTTATATACTACTTTACACTTTCAGAACACTTACTTTCCCTTATATTATTTCATTTTCCTCTTCACAACAGCCCTGCATGGTGATCAGGGACTGGTGGTTCACACAGTTCTAGAGGCTGGGAGTCCAAGATCAAGGCGCCAGCAAGTTTGATGTCTGGTGAGAACCCAGTCTCTGCTTCTAAGATGGAACCTTGTTGCCTTTTTGCTGCATCCTGTGGAGGGGAAAAGGTGAAGGCTGTGTCCTAATGTGGTGACAAAGATCAGAAGAGAAAAAAAAGGACCAAACACTGTGTGAAGATGCTTTCACTAAGGCCTTAATTTCCATTATGAGGGAGAAGCCCTCATGACCTAATCACCTCTCAAATGCCCCACCTCTTAACACTATCACAAGGGCATTAAGTTTCAACACATGAATTTTGGAGGAGACACATTCAAACCAAAAGAGTGGCTTATCTCCATTTTACAATAGAGGAGATTAAAGACAAAAGAAGTTGTATGACTTGCCTGAGGTTGTAATGCAAGCATGTGCACTGTCTTCTTACTCCTGAACTAGCATATTGAAAAGGTCTTAGCTACAGAATCCTGGAATTCTATATGGAAATGAGGAGTTGAGACAGCTACTATTAAAAAACGAAATTTATATATCTGAAAAATTGACTAATATTTCTATCCCTTATGTAATATAGGGAAAATATTTATTTATTTGTTTATTTATTTATTTATATTTATTTATTTCAGTTTATCAATATACAGAGTAGTTGATTTTTGTGTCCCTTTACCAATTCCTCATTCCAGCCTCTCTTTCTGTGCTCCCCCACATCAGCATCATATCTA